>NC_083762.1:407336-412336 GCF_963514075.1 Conger conger | reverse complement strand
TTGCCCACAAACAACAACCACCCGTCCCACATCCCCCATTTATTGCCCACAAACAACAACCACCCGTCCCACATCCCCCATTTATTGCCCACAAACAACAACCACCCGTCCCACATCCCCCATTTACTGCCCACAAACAACAACCACCCGTCCCACATCCCACATTTACTGCCCAGGAGCAACAACCACTTTCAGCCATTGCATTTCCCCGCCATTATCCTGTGAATCTCTTGTTTTTCCTGTGAATCTCCTGTTTTTCCTGTAATTCTCCCTGTGATTCTCTTGTAAAATTCTAAGAGCAGGACAACCAACTTTTTTACAATTTCTTTTAGTTTTAATTTTTTATCTCTGCATCAGACATGACTAAACGTTTTTATATTCTCTGTGATTGAACTGACGTTCCCGGTGCTTTTGCCTCATTAGCGGTGGCGATATGCATTCTAAATTCCCATCATCGTGGGCTGAATAAATCAACTCTGTGCTGTGACTGGCGTATCGCTATTGGACTTAGATGAGTCCTATGCTTTCTACCAGCGTATCATTGCAATGATAGAGGGGAATGTTAGCTTTTTTTCCTGCAATTTGCAATCATAATAAAGTATGCAGACCATAATTATAATAGGCCTGCTTGTCAAAGATATGGAACAGATTTCAAAGCTTAAATTATGCACAAGTCAATTGAACAAATGCAATTTAAACAGAGGAGCAGGGCTCTGGTGTGTGGTGAATATTCCTGATTGTAGACTCTCATTCTCGTTAAAATGTCCCAGTGTCCACAGACCTCAGGATTTCATGGCTGTTAAAATGGTATTATTTTGTGCATGGGCTGTGGAGGACGCAGGGTGACCTGCCAGACAGAAAGCTTTCCGCTGTAAGCTGCTAATTGAACATTAGTGTCTGAGTCAAGTGGTCAGCTTGCAGCCAGGCCAAGTGAACGCTTTCCCTGTCATTTCTGTGTCAGAATTCCCTGATCAAGAGAAATCAAACACCTTTTTTTATCATGGACGTGGGAGAGGCTTGAAACAAATCAAATAAATTGGGTGACTTGTGGCTGCCCAGTGCTGAAAGCTGGAAGCCTGTGATGAGCTAAATATTTGATTGTGTTTGTTTTATTTTTCATTTTTTTATTGCTGTTTGTGGATGAAGGACAGCACAGCTGTGAAACTTGAGTGTTTGGTGTCTGAGGAAGCATGAAATCAGTGAGGCTGAAGACCCATATATATATATATATATATATATATATATATATATATATATTTATATTTCACACCGCATATACACTCAGTGAGCGCTTGCGTAGACGTGTACCCTACGGCGTACCCTACAGCGTACCCTACAGCGTACCCTACAGCGTACCCTACAGCGTACCCTGACTACACGTTGCGGCATTGCGGACCGTAAGCACTGTGATTGGTCCACTTGGTAGCAGCATCATGCATTTCCAGCTGCTCCGCCATTGGTCAGTTTCAGTCGCCTGTGCTGTTGACCGGATGCCTCGTTGCCTGATTAGTGATCTGTCCTTCGGAGGCGTGTTCTCAGCACGCGAATGAGACACACTTTGAAGGCAGAAAAGTGTCAAAGTGAAAGTAAAGTGATTACGTGATGCTTAATTCAGCCGGCTGAATGCTTAATGCTGAATGCTTAATGCTAGCTCACGGAGGCTTAAACATTACGTACGTTATTTCAGTGTGTTAAGCGATTAACATGTTGTATAAAGTATAACTAAATGTCTAGCTTGTTGTGTACTTGCACTTTTACAGTTCTTTGTAAACTCCGCCATTAATTTAACAGAAGGAAGATCCACACAGGCGGCACGGATGGTGCAGTGGGTAGCACTGCCGCCTCACAGCAAGGAGGTCCTGGGTTCCAATCCCCGTCGGCCGGGGCCTCTCTGTGCGGAGTTTGCATGTTCTCCCCGTGTCTGCGTGGGTTTCCTCCGGGTACTCCGGTTTCCTCCCACAGTCCAAAGACATGCAGGTTAGGCTGATTGGAGAGTCTAAATTGCCCATAGGTATGAGTGTGTGAGTGAATGGTGTGTGTGTGCCCTGTGATGGACTGGCGACCTGTCCAGGGTGTATTCCTGCCTTTCACCCAATGTATGCTGGGATAGGCTCCAGCCCCCCTGCGACCCTGTTCAGGATAAGCGGGTTCAGATGATGGATGGATGGACCCTGTTCAGGATAAGCGGGTTCAGATGATGGATGGATGGACCCTGTTCAGGATAAGCGGGTTCAGATGATGGATGGATGGACCCTGTTCAGGATAAGCGGGTTCAGATGATGGATGGATGGATGGAAGATCCACACAGTTCATCGCAAATGATTATGGGATATAATGACGACAAAAACGAATTTCAGGGCAACGCAGACACCCTAACACACAAGTATAAATGCTCTCAATGGTGTAGGGGCCTCGACGCATAAGTATAAATCAGGCTTTAGAGGTTTGACGTGTTGTGTGTCCAAAGATGCTCTTCTGCATACCACTGTTGTAATGTGTGGTTATTTGCGTTACTGTCAACTTCCTGTCAGCTTTGACCAGTCTGGCCCTTCTCCTCTGACGTCTCTCATTAACAAGGTGTTTTTTCCCACACTGCTGCCCACTTTTTTTTTTTTTGGATGTTTTTTATTTTGCGCACCATTCTCTGCAAACTCTAGAGACTGTTGCATGTGAAATCCCAGCAGATCAGCAATTTCTGAGATACTCAAACCACCCTGTCTGGCATCAACAATCATTCCACGGTCAAAGACACTTAGATCACATTGGACTGGGGGTTGGACACCCCACAATGGAGGTTTGGGGAGACGGATTACTAAAGCAGAAGTTTGACTTGGGTGAGTGCCCTTATCTGTTAATGATGTCTGTAGCTATTGGCTGCGAGGAGATTGATTTGACCTGCGAGTGGCCTCTGGAGCGCCCCTGAATGAAAGAGTTTTCCCTGAGTAACATGGCCGTCACTGAGACTGTAATTACTCTGCCAGTTTGCCAAAAGCAAAGCACTGAATCTCTCCCTTTTGGGGTCTGTGCTTCAAGCTAAAGCTAGAATGTTTTTATTCTAAAACACTATTTTTGGAACATTTTGTAAGAAATTAATTTTATAAACAAATATCTTATTAATATTATTATTAATACAGTGTTAATTACAGCTCTTATCTCTTGGAAAAAGAATAATGTAATAGTTATTACTGAGTGTTTATTTTATTGGCGAGTGAGGATGTAAAGGCCTGTCTCTCCTGAACCTGTAACTCACCTGAACACTGCCTGTCTCACCTGAACCTGTCTCACCTGAACACTGCCTGCCTCACCTAAACCTGTCTCACCTGAACACTGCCTGTCTCACCTGAACACTGCCTGTCTCACCTGAACACTGCCTGCCTCACCTAAACCTGTCTCACCTGAACACTGCCTGCCTCACCTAAACCTGTCTCACCTGAACACTGCCTGCCTCACCTAAACCTGTCTCACCTGAACACTGCCTGCCTCACCTGAACACTGCCTGTCTCACCTGAACCTGTCTCACCTGAACACTGCCTGTCTCACCTGAACACTGCCTGTCTCACCTGAACACTGCCTGTCTCACCTGAACACTGCCTGCCTCACCTAAACCTGTCTCACCTGAACACTGCCTGTCTCACCTGAACACTGCCTGTCTCACCTGAACACTGCCTGTCTCACCTGAACACTGCCTGCCTCACCTAAACCTGTCTCACCTGAACACTGCCTGCCTCAACAGAACCTGTCTCACCTGAACACTGCCTGCCTCACCTAAACCTGTCTCACCTGAACACTGCCTGTCTCAACTGAACCTGTCTCACCTGAACACTGCCTGCCTCACCTAAACCTGTCTCACCTGAACACTGCCTGTCTCAACTGAACCTGTCTCACCTGAACACTGCCTGCCTCACCTAAACCTGTCTCACCTGAACACTGCCTGTCTCAACTGAACCGGTCTCACCTGAACACTGCCTGTCTCACCTGAACACTACCTGAACACTGCCTGTCTCACCTGAACACTGCCTGCCTCACCTAAACCTGTCTCACCTGAACACTGCCTGCCTCACCTAAACCTGTCTCACCTGAACACTGCCTGTCTCACCTGAACACTGCCTGCCTCACCTAAACCTGTCTCACCTGAACACTGCCTGCCTCACCTGAACCTGTCTCACCTGAACACTGCCTGCCTCACCTAAACCTGTCTCACCTGAACACTACCTGCCTCACCTGAACACTGCCTGTCCCACCTGAACACTGCCTGCCTCACCTAAACCTGTCTCACCTGAACACTGCCTGCCTCACCTGAACACTGCCTGCCTCACCTGAACCTGTCTCACCTGAACACTGCCTGCCTCACCTGAACCTGTCTCACCTGAACACTGCCTGCCTCACCTGAACCTGTCTCACCTGAACACTGCCTGCCTCACCTAAACCTGCCTCACCTGAACACTGCCTGCCTCACCTGAACACTGCCTGCCTCACCTGAACACTGCCTGCCTCACCTAAACACTGCCTGCCTCACCTGAACCTGTGTCACCTGGGTACATTTACTTCCTGTTTCGTTTGTGTGTGCACTTTATGAAAAAGCTTTTGCTAAAACAACTTTTTGGACTTCTGTTTGTTAACCTTGGGTCAAAGCAAAAGCACATTTTCTCAGATAACATGGATGTGATTAAATGACAGAATGTGTTAGTGAGACTCTCGCAGAGGAGTGATTTACCCAGCTCTCTCTAAACTAGAGCCTGGATTTTGAGTTGCTGTCTTGATGCTTTTATTTGGTGATGGGACTGACATTAAAATATGATTGTACGGTTGTTTAAAAGCACCAGTGAAAGTAACAGTGTGTTCAGATTGTAATGTGTAATGTGTAATGTGCCATCACTGTTCAGTGGCACGGTGCTTTTCCGAGCTCGTTTAAGAGATGACTTTCCTCCTCCTTAATTAAGATCAGTTTAGTTTAATGTTATCTGTTCGGAGAGGACAGATGCCTCTGTGGCACTTATACT
>NC_083762.1:382336-402336 GCF_963514075.1 Conger conger | reverse complement strand
GAGCTCTGTCTCAGTCACACCTGTGTGTGTTTACAGAGAGAGCTCTGTCACACCTGTGTGTGTTTACAGAGAGAGCTCTGTCTCTGTCACACCTGTGTGTGTTTACAGAGAGAGCTCTGTCACACCTGTGTGTGTTTACAGAGAGAGCTCTGTCTCAGTCACACCTGTGTGTGTTTACAGAGAGAGCTCTGTCACACCTGTGTGTGTTTACAGAGAGAGCTCTGTCACACCTGTGTGTGTTTACAGAGAGAGCTCTGTGACACCTGTGTGTGTTTACAGAGAGAGCTCTGTCTCAGTCTCACCTGTGTGTGTTTACAGAGAGAGCTCTGTCACACCTGTGTGTGTTTACAGAGAGAGCTCTGTCTCAGTCTCACCTGTGTGTGTTTACAGAGAGAGCTCTGTCTCAGTCACACCTGTGTGTGTTTACAGAGAGAGCTCTGTGACACATGTGTGTGTTTACAGACAGAGCTCTGTCACAGTCACACCTGTGTGTGTTTACAGAGAGAGCTCTGTCACAGTCACACCTGTGTGTGTTTACAGAGAGAGCTCTGTCACACCTGTGTGTGTTTACAGAGAGAGCTCTGTCACAGTCACACCTGTGTGTGTTTACTGACAGAGCTCTGTCTCAGTCACACCTGTGTGTGTTTACTGAGAGAGCTCTGTCACACCTGTGTGTGTTTACAGACAGCTCAGTCACACCTGTGTGTGTTTACAGAGAGAGCTCTGTCTCAGTCACACCTGTGTGTGTTCACAGAGAGAGCTCTGTCTCAGTCACACCTGTGTGTGTTTACTAACAGCTCTGTCACACCTGTGTGTGTTTACAGAGAGAGCTCTGTCTCAGTCACACCTGTGTGTGTTTACTGAGAGAGCTCTGTCACACCTGTGTGTGTTTACTAACAGCTCTGTCACACCTGTGTGTGTTTACAGAGAGAGCTCTGTCACACATGTGTGTGTTTACAGACAGATCACAGAGGGCTCTGTTCCGCTTCTTATTTTATTTTTCAATTTTCATTCCTTGAAGACGGAGAGCATAACAATAAAACAAGCTGCTTCCCTAGACAGCTGTGGGTGGCTGTTACTCTGTCTGATGCCGGGTTCATCTCTGTGTATGTGTGTGAGACTGTGTGTGTGTGTGTGTGTGTATGTGAGAGTGTGAGTGTGTGCCTGAGTGTGTGCCTGAGTGTGTGCCTGAGTGTGTGCGTGAGTGTGTGCGTGAGAGAGAGAGAGAGAGAGAGAGAGAGAGAGAGTGAGAGAGTGAGAGAGTGAGAGAGTGAGTGAAGCAGTGTGGGGAGAAAGGAGGACTGAAGAGTTTTTTCAGGGTTGAGCGGAAGGTCTCGATGGTTCCTCCTTCATAATGGTCTCATATGAGCAGTGGTTTCTACCTGTCTGTCGGACATTACTGGAGGCTCTCTCACTGTTGGATGTGGTGAGTGTTTGCCTCACTGTGAATTCACGTCAGACGCTGTCATCCAGAGCGACGTAGTGGAGATCATAAGTGTGACTCTCAGGAGTATAAAATATGAAAGTGCAGATCACACGTAGGCACAGACACTCACTCATAATCAGTAAGGATCATGATAGCCGAGCAAATAATGTGTTTAAGTAATGTGTTTAAATAATGGATTTAAATGGATTTGAACAAAAGTGGGTCCTGCTGGACAGACAGCCTCTCACTGGCAGGACTGTGACATCACCCTTAAGGAGGTGGAAATAGAGAGAGAGAGCAGCAGGTGAGCGAGAGCGAGTCAGAGCATTCTGACGGGGGTCTCCAGCCTCTCAGTGATTACCCACAGAGTAATGCACCCAGGAGTGCGCTGTAATGTCTGTCGGCTCAGGCATCCTTTCAGCCTCAGCAGCAGGGTGTAAAACTGCGTCTGAGTCCTGCTGATGTTCTGAGTGCAGTCAGCTAACAGGGAATCGCACACGTTGACCTTCCCTGCAAAATGTGCTTCTGTGCGGCTGGTCCGGTATTCTGAGTCAATGCCTGTGATTCCCACTGCAGTTTCACAGCAAGCTAGCCTACCTGTGTGTGATTAGCCTAGCCTACCTGTGTGAGATTAGCCTAGCCTACCTGTGTGAGATTAGCCTAGCCTACCTGTGTGTGATTAGCATAGCCTACCTCTGTGTGATTAGCATAGCCTACCTCTGTGTGATTAGCATAGCCTACCTGTGTGTGAGATTAGCCTAGCCTACCTGTGTGTGAGATTAGCATTGCCTACCTGTGTGTGAGATTAGCCTAGCCTACCTGTGTGTGAGATTAGCCTAGCCTACCTGTGTGTGAGATTAGCCTAGTCTACCTGTGTGTGAGATTAGCCTAGTCTACCTGTGTGAGATTAGCATAGCCTATCTGTGTGTGAGATTAGCCTAGCCTACCTATGTTTGATTAGCCTAGCCTGCCTGTGTGAGATTAGCCTAGCCTACCTGTGTTTGATTAGCCTTGCCTACCTGTGTGTGATTAGCCTAGTCTACCTGTGTGTGAGATTAGCATAGCCTACCTGTGTGTGAGATTAGCCTAGCCTACCTGTGTGTGAGATTAGCCTAGCCTACCTGTGTGTGAGATTAGCCTAGTCTACCTGTGTGAGATTAGCATAGCCTATCTGTGTGTGAGATTAGCCTAGCCTACCTATGTTTGATTAGCCTAGCCTACCTGTGTGTGATTAGCCTAGTCTACCTGTGTGAAATTAGCATAGCCTATCTGTGTGTGAGATTAGCATAGCCTACCTGTGTGTGATTAGCCTAGCCTATCTGTGTTTGATTAGCCTAGCCTATCTGTGTGTGATTAGCCTAGCCTACCTATGTTTGATTAGCCTAGCCTACCTGTGAGTGATTAGCCTAGCCTACCTGTGTGTGATTAGCCTAGCCTACCTGTGAGTGATTAGCCTAGCCTACCTGTGAGTGATTAGCCTAGCCTACCTGTGTGTGATTAGCCTAGTCTACCTGTGTGAGATTAGCATAGCCTATCTGTGTGTGTGATTCGCCTAGCCTACCTGTGTGTGAGATTGTCTTACTCCCCTCATCTCTCTCTCTCTCTCTCTCTCTCTCTCTCTCTCTCTCTCTCTCTCTATCTTTCTGTATCTCTTTCTCTGTGTATCTCTGTGTCTCTCTATCTGTCAGACTGAAGGGCTTGTGAGGATGTTGTATTTTTTCCTGCTCGGTTATTGGCTGTGAGATGTATGAGTGTTGATGTTTAGAGGCTCTGCACTCACCCTCCCATTCCCCCACTCACCCTCCCATTCCCCCACCCCCCCTAAACCCCCCACTCACCCTCCCATTCCCCCACCCCCCCTAAACCCCCCACTCACCCTCCCATTCCCCCACCCCCCCTAAACCCCCCACTCACCCTCCCATTCCCCCACTCCCCACTCTATCCCCCCACTCCCCACTCCCCACTCTATGCCCCACTCCCCACTCTAATACATACCTGTAACATGCTGTAACGTGCTGTAACATACCTGTGAAGCAGGTGCTGTGAGGATCCCATGTGCTTCCTGCCTGAGGAGGAGTCAGTCACCCCCCCCCCACCCCCACACTGCTCCAGGGAGGCTGGTCCCCTGCTTAGTCTAATGAGCTGCAAGTTTCTCTGGATAAAAGCATCAGCTAAATAACTGTGATGTAAATGACTGTGTGGATCAGGAGGGAGAGAGAAAGAGATTGTAATGTCCTCTCTATCTCTCTCTGGTGCCAGACTGAGCCCACCTGCCTGCCGGATTCTGCAGTTACCCAGGATCCTCTGGGCTCCCTGTCCCCTGCCACTGCCCCCTGCCAGCAGGACCAGAGTCTGTGCTGCACACTGCTGCTCAGATCTCTGAGAATGCAGGACAATGCAGGTGCGTGTGCGTGCGTGTGTGTGTGTGCGTGCGCGTATGAGAGTGTGAGTGAGTGTGTCTTTTCTTGTTTTCAAAATCCAAAAGGACACATGTCTGAGTGAAGTGGCGTCTCTGTGTCAGACCCTCTGTGGGTCACTCTGCAGCGAAAGTGAACAGAAGGGCAGCACTAAACCCTGAGAGTCACCCTCAGCTCCACAGTGACCGTGCAGCACTAAACCCTGAGAGTCACCCTCAGCTCCACAGTGACCGTGCAGCACTAAACCCTGTGAGTCACCCTCAGCTCCACAGTGCAGCACTAAACCCTGAGAGTCACCCTCAGCTCCACAGTGCAGCACTAAACCCTGAGAGTCACCCTCAGCTCCACAGTGCAGCACTAAACCCTGAGAGTCACCCTCAGCTCCACAGTGCAGCACTAAACCCTGAGAGTCACCCTCAGCTCCACAGTGCAGCACTAAACCCTGTGAGTCACCCTCAGCTCCACAGTGCAGCACTAAACCCTGTGAGTCACCCTCAGCTCCACAGTGCAGCACTAAACCCTGAGAGTCACCCTCAGCTCCACAGTGCAGCACTAAACCCTGTGAGTCACCATCAGCTCCACAGTGACTGTGCAGCACTAAACCCTGAGAGTCACCCTCAGCTTCCAGTCCTCGCTCTGCCCTCCGGGACCACACTGTTCAGGAGAGGTTGACAGAGAAGTCTCTGTGGCCATCCAGGACCAAAGAAAACGCACAACAACAGAACCATTGCTCCAGCTGTGGGAGTAAAGACTGCCTTCATTTCCATTTTCATTTCATTTTGCATCAGCCTGTAGCACCGTGAACAAAATCAATCTTTCTAACTCCATTTCCAATATATTAGTGAGATGAAGGCAAGAGAAATAGTAAATATTGATTTGTTCAGCCCTCCTCGTGTCTCTCTGCAGGTTCCACACTCCAAATTAAATTGGTGTTTTTTTTTTTTTACTTTTTTTCAGGGAAAGTAAGTGATCAAGGTGATCAAGGTGATCAAGGTGATCAAGGTGATCAAGGTGATCAAGGTGATCAAGGTTATTAAACTAAAGTGCTGGGGTCCCCCTGGATCCATCAGACTCCGGGGCCCAGGGAGCATCCTGCAGCACTGCTCCCCTAACATCACTGCTCCTAACATCACTGCTCCTAACATCACTGCTCCCCTAACATCACTGCTCCCCTAACATCACTGCTCCTAACATCACTGCTCCTAACATCACTGCTCCTAACATCACTGCTCCTAACATCACTGCTCCTAACATCACTGCTCCTAACATCACTGCTCCTAACATCACTGCTCCTAACATCACTGCTCCTAACATCACTGCTCCCCTAACATCACTGCTCCTAACATCACTGCTCTCCTAACATCACTGCTCTCCTAACATCACTGCTCCTAACATCACTGCTCCTAACATCACTGCTCCCCTAACATCACTGCTCCTAACATCACTGCTCTCCTAACATCACTGCTCCTAACATCACTGCTCTCCTAACATCACTGCTCCTAACATCACTGCTCCTAACATCACTGCTCCTAACATCACTGCTCTCCTAACATCACTGCTCCTAACATCACTGCTCTCCTAACATCACTGCTCCTAACATCACTGCTCCTAACATCACTGCTCCTAACATCACTGCTCCTAACATCACTGCTCCCCTAACATCACTGCTCCCCTAACATCACTGCTCCCCTAACATCACTGCTCCCCTAACATCACTGCTCCCCTAACATCACTGCTCCCCTAACATCACTGCTCCCCTAACATCACTGCTCCCCTAACATCACTGCTCCCCTAACATCACTGCTCCCCTAACATCACTGCTCCCCTAACATCACTGCTCCTAACATCACTGCTCCTAACATCACTGCTCCTAACATCACTGCTCCCCTAACATCACTGCTCCCCTAACATCACTGCTCCCCTAACATCACTGCTCTCCTAACATCACTGCTCCCCTAACATCACTGCTCCTAACATCACTGCTCCCCTAACATCACTGCTCCTAACATCACTGCTCCTAACATCACTGCTCCTAACATCACTGCTCCTAACATCACTGCTCCCCTAACATCACTGCTCCTAACATCACTGCTCCTAACATCACTGCTCCTAACATCACTGCTCCCCTAACATCACTGCTCCTAACATCACTGCTCCTAACATCACTGCTCCCCTAACATCACTGCTCCTAACATCACTGCTCCCCTAACATCACTGCTCCTAACATCACTGCTCCCCTAACATCACTGCTCCTAACATCACTGCTCCTAACATCACTGCTCCCCTAACATCACTGCTCCTAACATCACTGCTCCTAACATCACTGCTCCTAACATCACTGCTCCCCTAACATCACTGCTCCTAACATCACTGCTCCTAACATCACTGCTCCCCTAACATCACTGCTCCTAACATCACTGCTCCTAACATCACTGCTCCCCTAACATCACTGCTCCCCTAACATCACTGCTCCCCTAACATCACTGCTCCTAACATCACTGCTCCCCTAACATCACTGCTCCTAACATCACTGCTCCTAACATCACTGCTCCCCTAACATCACTGCTCCTAACATCACTGCTCCCCTAACATCACTGCTCCCCTAACATCACTGCTCCTAACATCACTGCTCCCCTAACATCACTGCTCCCCTAACATCACTGCTCCCCTAACATCACTGCTCCTAACATCACTGCTCCTAACATCACTGCTCCTAACATCACTGCTCACTTCACTTCACATCACTAAGAGCAGGTCAGCAGGGAACAGATCCATGCAGGACAAGAACTCACTGGAAACTTCAAAACTTCAGTGTTTCAGATAGAGGTCAGAGGAAGGTGGGAGACAAAATAAACATGAAAATTCCCCACAGAAACACAGGCAGGCATACACACACACGCATACATGCATGCTGTCACACAAACACACACACACACACGCTCTCACACAAACACGCGCGCGCACACGCATGCATGCATGCTCTCACACAAACACATGCACACACATACACACGCATGCATACACACACACATGCATGCATGCTCTCACACAAACACACGCACACACATACACACACAGGCATGCACACACACACATATGCTCTCACACACACGCACACACATACACATACAGCCTCCCCCTATGATTCTGACATGCTGTTTGTCTCTTTTTAACAGAGACACCTGTCAGTCAAAACCTTTAACAAGCCTATTTCCAGTCATTGTGCATATTTTTTGCTCCAACCCAGAAGGTTTTCTGTGTTTGAACTGTATTTCTTTCAGAGTAGCATGGCAATTCTACCTAATATCAACTATTCAATTACCTAATAGAGCAATTATCCCTCATATAGTGTCTATATTTATATTTAGTATTTATATTTATAACAAGCCACCAGACTACAGTGTGTAAAACAAGTCACAAGACCACAGTGTGTAAAACAAGTCACAAGACCACAGAGTCTAAAACAAGTCACAAGACCACAGCATCTAAAACAAGCCACAAGACCACAGCATCTAAAACAAGCCACAAGACCACAGCATCTAAAACAAGCCACAAGACCACAGCATCTAAAACAAGCCACAAGACCAGTGTCCAAAACAAGCTACAAGACCACAGTATCTAAACCAAGCCAAAAGACAACAGTGTGTAAAACAAATAACAAGACCACAGTGTCGAAAACAAGCTACAGGACCATAGTATCTAAAACAAATCACAAGACCACAGTGTCTAAAACAAATCACAAGACCAGTGTCTAAAACAAATCACAAGACCAGTGTCTAAAACAAATCACAAGACCAGTGTCTAAAACAAATCTCAAGACCACAGTGTCTAAAACAAGCCACCAGACCACAGTGTCTGAAACAAGCCACCAGACCACAGTGTCTGAAACAAGCCACCAGACCACAGTGTCTGAAACAAGCCACCAGACCACAGTGTCTGAAACAAGCCACCAGACCACAGTGTCTAAAACAAGCCACCAGACCACAGTGTCTGAAACAAGCCACCAGACCACAGTGTCTGAAACAAGCCACCAGACCACAGTGTCTGAAACAAGCCACCAGATCACAGTGTCTGAAACAAGCCACCAGACCACAGTGTCTGAAACAAGCCACCAGACCACAGTGTCTAAAACAAGCCACCAGACCACAGTGTCTGAAACAAGCCACCAGACCACAGTGTCTGAAACAAGCCACCAGACCACAGTGTCTGAAACAAGCCACCAGACCACAGTGTCTTAAGCCGAGCCACCAGACCACAGTGTCTAAGACGATCCCACATTAGTGGAATTTAGCTCCTGCAGCCTGTAGGAATTGTTGTTTTGTTTATATTTTCGGAGCTGGTTGAGAGCTCCGGTGTGGGCCACATTAATCACAGCTCCGACACCCACATGTCGCTGTTTCCTTTGGGAATTCTTGGCTTGCCTGCATTGTACATGGGGATCTTCAGGGATTCAGAGACGCAAGGGCAGATGTTCTCTAATCTATGATAATTAGATTTCTGCTGTGTGGTTGCCACTGCAACATCGACTGCACATTAATTGACATCATGCAAATAAGACAAGTCTCTATTTATTTATTCACTTTTTTCACATTCTGCCTATGAAATTCTGTAATTTGATGGATGTGTAAGTCTAATTTCATTTTTTGGCAGACTGGAGAGGTGACCTGGTTTTGTGATGTGATGCTCTGCTGCGGTCTCGACTCTGGGTCTCATTTTGGCTCTGCCCACAGCAGTTTCCTGATGATGTCACTCCCCACTGTTTTTTTTTTTTTGCAGTCATAGTTGATAATGTTACTAAACATATGCTAATGTGTCCTCAATTACTCTGTTGCTGTGCTTTTATAAATATGTACCTGAAATTATCACCAATTACAACAATCTTTTCTCACTGGAAGAATTATTGGATACAAATATTACTTCTTACATTACATTATTGGCATTTGGCAAAGCTTTTATCCAGAGCGATGTACAGTTGATTAGACCATGCAGGAGACAATCCTCCCCTGGAGCAATGCAGGGTTAAGGGCCTTGCTCAAGGGCCCAACGGCTGTGCGGATCCTCTTGTGGCTACACCGGGGATCAAACCACCGACCTTGCGGGTCCCAGTCATTTACCTTAACCACTATGCTACAGGCCGCCTATCTTACACTCTCTTTTAATACTTGTTTGGTTGTGACTGAAATATCTCAAATACAGCTCAAGATATGTTTTGAAACGGCTGGTAGCTGGTATTTCAAGCTGGTCATAGCTGGATTTTACACCAGGAACAACAGTCAAATTCTATGGACCAGCATACCAGACCATTTTTTATATTTCTTAAATAAATAATGCGCTCATTACAAGAAGTCATTCAGAAGAACCGGAAGCTTCCAGCTGTGACAGGAAGGTGTTCTCTAAGTGAGTCTAACCTTGCATGATTAGACTGCATTCAGGAGTGTGCATCATGAGGATACTTCAAGGGTGCTTACTGGATCAGGAGTAGACATGTTCCACCATGTTCTATATGTGTTTGAGCACAGTGCAGTGTGTAAATACAGTGAGAGTTTAAGCACAGTGCAGTGTGTAAACACAGTGAGAGTTTGAGCATAGTGCAGTGTGTAAACACAGAGTTTGAGCATAGTGAAGTGTGTAAACAGTGGGAGTTTGAGCATAGTGCAGTGTGTAAACAGAGTTTGAGCAAAGTGCAGTGTGTAAACAGTGAGAGTTTAAGCATAATGCAGTGTGTAAACAGTGAGGGTTTGAGCATAATGCAGTGTCAACACAGTGAGAGGTTGAGCAGTGTGTAAACAGTGAGAGCTTGAGCAAAGTGCAGTGTAAACAGTGAGGGTTTGAGCATAGTGCAGTGTGTAAACACAGTAAGAGTTTGAGCATAGTGCAGTGTGTAAACACAGAGTTTGAGCATAGTGAAGTGTGTAAACAGTGGGAGTTTGAGCATAGTGCAGTGTGTAAACAGTGAGAGTTTGAGCAAAGTGCAGTGTGTAAACAGTGAGAGTTTAAGCATAGTGCAGTGTGTAACACAGTGAGAGTTTGAGCATAGTGCAGTGTGTAAACACAGTTTGAGCATAGTGCAGTGTGTAAACACAGTGAGAGTTTGAGCAGTGTGCAGTGTGTAAACTGAGAGTTTGAGCATAGTGCAGTGTGTAAATAGTTTGAGCATAGTGCAGTGTGTAAACAGTGAGAGTTTGCGCAGTGTGTGAACAGTGAGAGTTTGAGCATAGTGCAGTGTGTAACACAGTGAGAGTTTGAGCATAGTGCAGTGTGTAAACAGTGAGTGAAAGTCTGAGCATAGTGCAGTGTGTAAACACAGTGAGTTTGAGCATAGTGCAGTGTGTAAACACAGTTTGAGCATAGTGCAGTGTGTAAACAGTGAGAGTTTGAGCATAGTGCAGTGTGTAACACAGTGAGAGTTTGAGCATAGTGCAGTGTGTAAACACAGTTTGAGCATAGTGCAGTGTGTAAACACAGTGAGAGTTTGAGCAGTGTGCAGTGTGTAAATAGTTTGAGCATAGTGCAGTGTGTAAACACAGTGAGAGTTTGAGCATAGTGTAGTGTGTAACAGTGAGTGAAAGTTTGAGCATAGTGCAGTGTGCAAACAGAGTTTGAGCGGTGTGTGAATACAGTGTGAGTTAGAGCATAGTGCAGTGTGTAAACAGTGAGTTTGGGCATAATGCAGTGTGTAGACAGTGAGACTTTGAGCACAGTGCAGTGTGTAAACATAGTGAGAGTTTGAGTAGTGTGTAAACACAGTGAGAGTTTGAGCAGTGTGTAAACACAGTGAGAGTTTAAGCACAGTGCAGTGTGTAAAAACAGTGAGAATTTGAGCATAGTGCAGTGTGTAAACACAGAGTTTGAGCATAGTGAAGTGTGTAAACAGTGGGAGTTTGAGCATAGTGCAGTGTGTAAACAGTGAGAGTTTGAGCAAAGTGCAGTGTGTAAACAGTGAGAGTTTAAGCATAGTGCAGTGTGTAACACAGTGAGATTTTGAGCATAGTGCAGTGTGTAACACAGTGAGAGTTTGAGCAGTGTGTAAACACAGTGAGAGTTTAAGCACAGTGCAGTGTGTAAAAACAGTGAGAATTTGAGCATAGTGCAGTGTGTAAACACAGAGTTTGAGCATAGTGCAGTGTGTAAACAGTGAGAGTTTGAGCAAAGTGCAGTGTGTAAACAGTGAGTTTAAGCATAGTGCAGTGTGTAACACAGTGAGATTTTGAGCATAGTGCAGTGTGTAACACAGTGAGAGTTTGAGGAGTGTGTAAGCACAGTGAGAGTTTGAGCATAGTGCAGTGTGTAAACACAGTTTGAGCATAGTGCAGTGTGTAAACACAGTGAGTTTGAGCATAGTGCAGTATGTAAACGCAGTGAGAGTTTGAGCAGTGTGTGAACAGTGAGAGTTTGAGCATAGTGCAGTGTGTAAACAGTGAGATTTTGAGCATAGTGCAGTGTGTAAACACAGTGAGAGTTTGAGCATAGTGAAGTGTGTAAACATTGAGATTTTGAGCATAGTGCAGTGTGTAACACAGTGAGAGTTTGAGCAGTGTGTAAGCACAGTGAGAGTTTGAGCATAGTGCAGTGTGTAAACACAGTGAGTTTGAGCATAGTGCAGTATGTAAACACAGTGAGAGTTTGAGCAGTGTGTGAACAGTGAGAGTTTGAGCATAGTGCAGTGTGTAAACAGTGAGATTTTGAGCATAGTGCAGTGTGTAAACACAGTGAGTTTGAGCATAGTGCAGTGTGTAAACAGTGAGAGTTTTGGCATAGTGCAGTGTGTAAATAGTGAGAGTTTGAGCAGTGTGTAAACACAGTGAGAGTTTGAGCATAGTGCAGTGTGTAAACACAGTGAGAGTTAGAGCATAGTGCAGTGTGTAAACTGAGATTTTGAGCATAGTGCAGTGTGTAAACAGTGAGTTTGAGCATAGTGCAGTGTGTAAACAGTGAGAGTTTTGGCATAGTGCAGTGTGTAAACAGTGAGAGTTTTGGCATCGTGCAGTGTGTAAATAGTGAGAGTTTGAGCAGTGTGTAAACACAGTGAGAGTTTGAGCATAGTACAGTGTGTAAACACAGTGAGAGTTAGAGCATAGTGCAGTGTGTAAACACAGTGAGAGTTTGAGCAGTGTGTAAACACAGTGAGAGTTTGAGCATAGTGCAGTGCGTAAACACAGTGAGAGTTAGAGCATAGTGCAGTGTGTAAACAGTGAGAGTTTGGGCATAGTGCAGTGTGTAAACTGAGAGTTTGAGCACAGTGCAGTGTGTAAACATAGTGAGAGTTTGAGTAGTGTGTAAACACAGTGAGAGTTAGAGCATAGTGCAGTGTGTAAACACAGTGAGAGTTTGAGCAGTGTGCGAAAACAGTGAGAGTTTGAGCATAGTGCGGTGTGTAAACAGTGAGAGTTTGAGCTTAGTGCAGTGTGTAAACAGTGAGGGTTTGAGCATAATGCAGTGTGTAAACACAGTGAGAGTTTGAGCAGTGTGTAAACAGGGGGAGTTTGAGCACAGCACAGTGCAGTGTGTAAACAGTGAGAGTTTGAGCAGTGTGTTAACACAGGGAGAGTTTGAGCAGTGTGTAAACACAGGGAGAGTTTGATCAGTGTGTAAACACAGGGAGAGTTTGAGCACAGTGAGGTATGTAAACACAGTGAGAGAGCGGAGTAACAGCTGTGTGTAGACACAGGGAGCGTGTGCGAGAGCGCATTAACAGCACAGACATGTTCAGGGCGGGGAGATAAGGACGGAGTGTGATGTCAGAGCGCATCCTTAGTGTGGCCGACACCTCCAGGGATGGGCCTATCGACTGCCTGTATCTGCCTCTATCTCTCAGACATTTACCCACGATGCCCCTCTCCTCAGCACACGGTGAGGCGCTCTGAGAGGATTGGTCATGATTATCAGGGGCGGAGCTGATGCTCTGATAGTGGCTGCTCCCGCTGCTTATCGCGCTCTCTCTGGGGCTCAGATGAGCTGTCCAGACGGGCCGGCTCATGAAGAAACACCCGTCAGCCCGCCTCCACTGCATCTGATTAAATCAGTTGAAAAGAAGAGCAAATAACAGCCCCAGCATTTTTCATTGTTATTCTTCTAATTATAGGCCAGAGTGGCAGCACAGTCCCTTCTGTGGCCTGTTAAGCGCTCGCTGAAACTCTGGTGGTGTCCGGTAGTGTGCCCTGTGAGGAGAGCGAATCAGCCAAACGGTGCGGAATACAGTACAGCACATCACCACACACTGTCATACCGTACAACACATCACCACACACTGTCATACCGTACAACACATCACACTGTCATACAGTACAACACACAATCACACACTGTCATACCGTACAACACATCACCACACACTGTCATACCGTACAACACATCACCACACACTGTCATACTGTACAACACATCACACTGTCATACAGTACAACACACAATCACACACTGTCATACCGTACAACACATCACCACACACTGTCATACCGTACAACACACCACACTGTCATACAGTACAACACATCACCACACACTGTCATACCGTACAACACATCACCACACACAGTCATTCAGTACAACACATCACCACACACAGTCATTCAGTACAACACATCACACACACACTCATACAGTACAACACATCACACACACACTCATACAGTACAACACATCACACACTGTCATACAATACAACACATCACACACTGTCATACAATACAACACATCACACACACACTCATACAGTACAACACATCACACACTCATACAATACAACACATCACACACACACACACACACTCATACAGTACAACACATCACACACTGTCATACAATACAACACATCACACACACACACACACACTCATACAGTACAACACATCACACACTGTCATACAATACAACACATCACACACACACACACACACACTCATACAGTACAACACATCACACACTGTCATACAGTACAATACATCACCACACACTGTCATACAATAATAATAATAATAATAATAATACATTTTATTTGTATTGCGCTTTATATATATTTTTTTAAATCTCAAAGTGCTACAGATGAAAAAGCAGAAGTGCTAAAAAAAGAAATACAAAACATGAAAAAAAACATTTTTTTAATCTAGCAGAAGGCTCTAGAAAAAAGGTTAAAAAGTTTAAAAGTATCCACAGTCTGTGGTGCCCTTAGGTGGTCGGGGAGAGCATTCCACAAACTGGGAGCGGCCGAGCAGAATGCCCGATCCCCCATTGTGCGGAGCTTGGTCCTGGGGGGTTTGAGGAGGTTGGTGGTTGCAGAGCGGAGGTTACGTGAGGAGGTCTGAGGGGTAAGGAGTTCCTTGAGGTAGCGGGGGGCATTTCCGTGTATGCACTGGTGGGTGAGGAGGGAGACCTTGAACTCAATCCTAAGTGAGATGGGGAGCCAGTGAAGCAATTTGAGGATGGGGGTGATGTGATCATATTTGCGCACCCTCATCAGGATCCTAGCAGTGCTGTTTTGGACATACTGTAGTTTCTGGAGGCCGTTACTAGGAATCCCGATGAGGAGTGCATTACAGTAGTCAAGCCTGGAGGAGACAAAGGTGTGGACGAGCTTCTCTGCATCTGTCAGGGTGAGTGTGGGACGGAGTTTGGCAATGTTCCTAAGGTGGTAGAAAGACGTTTTACACAGATGTTTGATGTGAGTCTCGAAGGTGAGGTGAGAGTCCATTCTAACACCCAGGTTAGTGACTGATGTGGAGAGGGGGATGTTCTGGCCAGAGAAGGTGATGCTGGTGATGGTGGATGAGCGGACCTGGTGTGGTGTGCCGACTAGGATGGCTTCAGTCTTGGAGCTGTTCAGCTGTAGGAAGTTGAGCTTCATCCACGCCTCTATCTCCTCCAGGCAGGCGGTTAATGTGGATAATGGCAGGAGTGCAGGTGGGATGGGGTCTGTTTTTAGATAGAGCTGTGTGTCATCAGCATAGCAATGGAAAGACATTCCATGTCTGCTGATGACACGGCCAAGGGGGAGCATGTAAAGCGTGAACAGAGTGGGGCCCAGCACTGAACCCTGGGGGACACCACAGGTGACATTGTGGGTGTGGGATTTTGCCTTTCCCAGGGCTACGTGCTCAGTTCTGCCAGTGAGGTATGAAGTGAACCAGTTGTGGACAGTGCCAGAAAGGCCAATGGTGGAGTGCAGACAGTGGAGGAGGACGTTGTGGTCCACAGTGTCGAATGCTGCTGTTAGATCCAGGAGGATGAGGAGGGATGGGGAGCCAGTGTCTGCTGTCATCAGGAGGTCGTTGGTGACCCTGACCAGAGCCGTTTCCGTGCTGTGGCCAGGGCGGAAACCAGACTGAAATGTCTCAAATAGATTGTTATTTTTTAGATGAACTTGAAGTTGAGCGGCAACTGCTTTTTCCAGTACCTTGGATATAAATGGAAGGTTGGAGATGGGCCTGTAGTTGCTGAGAACTTCAGGATCTAAGGTGGGTTTTTTGAGGAGTGGTTTGATGACAGCAGTTTTCAACGCAGGTGGAACATGACCGGCTTGGAGGGAGTGGTTGATGACCTTGGTGATGAGGGGGCTTATGGCGAAGAGGTTGGACTTTACCAGGGCTGTGGGGAAGGGGTCCAGGGCGCAGGTGGACGGCTTCATCGTCCTAATAATGTCCTCAACCTCTCGCTGAGTGAGGTCAAAAAAACAGCAGAGAGGTTGGGCACTTCCAGGCTGTGGGTCAGCAGTCGGGACAGGTAGGACGGCAGAGCTGGAGAGGAGGGAGCGGATGTCATCTACTTTTTTTGTGAAAAAAGTGATGTAGTTGTTGCACCTCTCCTCTGTTGCCTCTGAGTGCGAGAGAGTTGGTGGTTTGAGAAGGTGATTTATGGTAGAAAAAAGTTGCTTGGAGTTGCCAGGGCTATTTTTTATGATGTTGGAATAGAATTTTGACCGTGCATCCCTGAGGGACTTAGCGTAGGCCTTTTGATGTTCTCTGTAGGCTTGTTTATGAACAGTCAGTCCTGAAGCCTTGAGACGCCGCTCAAGGACACGCCCAGCCGTCTTCATCTTCCGCAGCTCGCAGGTGTACCAGGGGGCTGAGCGCGAGAAGGAGACTGTTCGGGATTTGAGAGGGGCGTGGAGATCCAGGAGACTGCTCAGAGATTGGTTATAGAAGTCCACTGACTCAGTGACTGAGGGGAGGTCAGCAGAGCCAGAGGAGAGATATTGGAGGTCCAGGGTCAGGGCGTCTGGGTTGATGTTTTTCAGGCTCCTGAAATGGATTTGCCGCTTGGGCTTGGTGTAAGGGGAGGGAAACAGCAGCTCCATTGAGATGGTCTTGTGGTCAGACACACCCAGATCGTAGACCTGTAGATTGCTAATGGGGGCAGAGTTTGTGATGACCAGATCGAGGGTGTGTCCCCTGGAGTGTGTGGGGACGTCGACATGCTGTTGGAGGTTGAGACAATCCAGTAGTTAAAGGAACTCGGCTGCAGAGTGACAGGAGGGGGTGTCGACATGAATATTTATATCTCCAAGAATTATGATATTAGCAGAGGTTGTACAGAGTGTAGTGAGAAGGTTGTGCATCTCTGGGATGAAAGCTGAGTTGGGTTTGGGAGGCCGGTAGATGAGAAGTATGGTCATAGGGAAGGGGGGCTTACATTTAACTGCAAGACATTCAAATGAAGACTGTGTAAGCAGAGGGATGGGGGACAGCTCCAGTTTCTGTCGGTGTATAACAGCTAGGCCACCACCACGACCAGTGCTGCAGGCTTTCTCCAGATAGCTGTAACCAGGAGGACAGGCTTCATTTAGGGCAGAGTAAACCTCTGGCTGGTGCCATGTTTCTGTAAGGCACATGAAGTCTAGGCCCTTGTCCATGATATGGTCTTGAATGTAGGAGGATTTGTTATTGATGGACTGTGCATTAAAAAGTTCCAGTTTGACCATCAATGAGGAGGTGAATCTCTGTAGGGGTCGTAATACATTAAAATCCACTCCACGCACACTGGAATCCACTCCACGTTGTCTGTCATGCTGGGTATGCAGAGATCTCGCGGTGTTTCCTGTGCTGGTGTGCAGAGATCTCGCGGTGTTTCCCGTATAAACACCGAGTGCGACAATACAGTACCACACATCACACACACTGTCATACAGTACAACACATCACACACACACTGTCATACAGTACAACACATCACACACACTGCCATATAGTACAACACATCACAGACACTGTCATACAGTACAACACATCACCACACAGTCATACAGTACAACACATCACCACACACTCATACAGTACAACACATCACCACACACTGTCATACAGTACAACACATCACACTGTCATACCGTACAACACATCACACACACTCATACAGTACAACACATCACCACAGTGCTGTCATACAGTACAACACACCATCAGACTGTCATACAGTACAACACATCATCACACTCATACAGTACAACACATCACACACACTGTCATACAGTACAACACATCACCACAGTGCTGTCATACCATACAACACATCAGTGTCATACAGTACAACACATCACCATCACACTCATACAGTACAACACATCACCACACACTGTCATATCGTACGTACAACACATCACACACACTGTCATTCAGTACAACCCATCAACACACACTGTCATACAGAACAACACACACTCATACAGTACAACACATCACACTGTCATACAGTACAACACACCATCACACTCATACAGTACAACACATCACACCCGCTGTCATTCAGTACATCACACTGTCATACAGTACAACACATCACCACACACTGTCATACAGTACAACACACACTGTCATTCAGTACAACACACCATCACACACTGTCATACAGTACAACACATCACACACCCATACAGTACAACACACCATCACACACTGTCATACAGTACAACACATCACCACACTCATACAGTACAACACACCACTATGCACTGTCATACAGTACAACACACCACTACGCACTGTCATACAGTACAACACAGCACACACTGTCATTCATGCTAACGGCGCCATGCAAACGGCTCCATGTGCTAACAGTCATTCACACTGTACAACTATACACACTATTCACACTATACAGTACAACACATCACACACACTCATACAGTACAACACATCACACTGTCATACAGTACAACACACCATCACACTCATACAGTACAACACATCACACCCGCTGTCATTCAGTACATCACACTGTCATACAGTACAACACATCACCACACACTGTCATACAGTACAACACATCACACACACACACACACACACACTCATACAGTACAACACATCACACACACTGTCATACAGTACAACACATCACACACACACACACACACACACACACACACACACACACGCTCATACAGTACAACACATCACACACACTGTCATTCAGTACAACATCACACTGTCGTACAGTACAAGACACCATCAGACACATGCGGTACAACACATCACACACTGTCATACAGTACAACACACCATCACACTCATACAGTACAAGACACCATCACACTCATACAGTACAACACATCACACACACTGTCATTCAGTACAACATCACACTCATACAGTACAACACATCACCACAGTGCTGTCATACAGTACAACACACCATCAGACTGTCATACAGTACAACACATCACACTCATACAGTACAACACACCATCACACACTGGCATACAGTACAACACATCACCACAGTGCTGTCATACAGGACAACACATCACATCACACTGATACAGTACAACACACCATCACACACTGTCATACAGTACAACACACCATCACACACTGTCATACAGTACCACACATCTCAAAGTTTCCCTCCCTCCCTGAGCTGAAAGACATATGAGGGAAAGCCACTCTGCTGCACAATCATCAAACCGGAGATGATTTATGGACTCCCCTCATACACTCCTGTGCACTCCTGTCCACCCTGCACACCAAACAGTTTCTCAAAAAGTCAAAACAATAATAATAATATTAATAATACTGTATTAATAATAAGAAGAAAACACTGTTGGTATCACTAACTCAGCAGCTGAAAGTGTTTGCATAGACCTGCTCCATGCTAACGGCTCCATGTGCTAACGGCTCCATGTGCTAACAGCTCCATGCTAACGGCTCCATGTGCTAACAGCTCCATGCTAACGGCGCCATGCAAACGGCTCCATGTGCTAACAGTCATTCACACTGTAGCCAGTACAGACTGAGATCCAACACACATTTTAGTGCTGTGAGTCTCAAAAACAGAACCATCCTTGGTTGTCATGCATTAGATTGACAACATGATCACACAACAAATTAAAAGTAACTTTTTTCTCTACTTTTCTGTACCATCCCCAGCTCGGTAGTGTAAGTGATTATGTGTTAAGTGCATGTGCAAATGCTGTACGTCACTCATTAACACCTGCCCTTGTTACAGCTCTATCTGGCATTACACTGCAACTCGGTTAATGAAAATGACGATGTGAACATTTAATTAGCAGGGAGATTGCTGTTCTGATTGTTTGGTTGGTGTGGTCCCAGTTTGTTTGCGACCTGTGTTGGTTGGGTTTGGATGCATTTCTACAGTCATCATGACACTAAGTATATAAGGGACTCTGCAGTACTGCACAATTAAATGTCTTTATTTATTTGGTAAATACATGAGAAGTCAGAATTCCACTATTGCACATTCACAGGCATTAGCTTTTGCTCTCTCTCTCCCTCTCTCCCTCTTTCTCTGTCTGTCTCACCCTCTCTCTCTGTCTGTCTCACACTCTCTCTCTCTACCTCTCTCTCCCATCTCTCTGTCTCTCACTCTCTGTCTCTCCCTCTCTCTCTCCCTCTCCCTGTCTCACCCTCTCTCTCTCCCCCTCCTCTCCCTCTCTCTTCCTCTCCCCCTCTCTCTCTCTCTCTCCCTCTCACTCACAATCTCTCTTTCTGTCTCCCCCTCTCCCTCGCTCTCTCACTCACACACTCACAATCTCACACACTTATGATCTCTCACTCACAATCTGTCTCCCAGTCTCTCCCTCTCTCTCTGCCTCTCCCTGTCTCTCTCCTCTCCCTCTCCCTGTCTCTCTCCTCTCCTCCCTCTCTCTCTGTCTCTCTCACTCTCTCACACACACACTCACGCTCTCTCCTTGCGTATGCTGCAGCTGA
>NC_083762.1:352336-377336 GCF_963514075.1 Conger conger | reverse complement strand
GGGTGTGTGTGGGGGGGCAGTGTGTGTGTGTGTTTAGGGGTGTGTGTGTGTATGAGGGGGTGTGTGGGGGGGCAGTGTGTGTGTGTGTGTGTGTGTGTTTAGGGGGGTGTGTGGGGGGGCAGTGTGTGTGTGTGTGTTTAAGGGTGTGTGTGTTTAGGGGTGTGTGTGTTTAGGGGTGTGTGTGTATGAGGGTGTGTGTTTAGGGGTGTGTGTGTATGAGGGTGTGTGTGTATGAGGGTGTGTGTGTATGAGGGTGTGTGTGTATGAGGGTGTGTGTGTTTAGGGGTGTGTGTGTATGAGGGTGTGTGTGTATGGGGGTGTGTGTTTAGGGGTGTGTGTGTATGGGTGTGTGTGTATGAGGGTGTGTGTGTATGAGGGTGTGTGTGTATGAGGGTGTGTGTGTATTAGGGTGTGTGTTTAGGGGTGTGTGTGTATGAGGGTGTGTGTTTAGGGGTGTGTGTGTGTATGGGGTGTGTGTTTAGGGGTGTGTGTGTATGGGGGTGTGTGTTTAGGGGTGTGTGTGTTTAGGGGTGTGTGTTTAGGGGTGTGTGTGTATGGGGGTGTGTGTTTAGGGGTGTGTGTGTATGAGGGTGTGTGTTTAGGGGTGTGTGTGTATGAGGGTGTGTGTTTAGGGGTGTGTGTGTATGGGGGTGTGTGTTTAGGGGTGTGTGTGTGTATGGGGTGTGTGTTTAGGGGTGTGTGTGTATGGGGGTGTGTGTTTAGGGGTGTGTGTGTTTAGGGGTGTGTGTGTGTATGGGGTGTGTGTTTAGGGGTGTGTGTGTATGGGGGTGTGTGTTTAGGGGTGTGTGTGTTTAGGGGTGTGTGTGTATGGGGGTGTGTGTTTAGGGGTGTGTGTGTTTAGGGGTGTGTGTTTAGGGGTGTGTGTGTATGGGGGTGTGTGTTTAGGGGTGTGTGTGTTTAGGGGTGTGTGTGTATGGGGGTGTGTGTTTAGGGGTGTGTGTGTATGAGGGTGTGTGTTTAGGGGTGTGTGTGTATGGGGGTGTGTGTTTAGGGGTGTGTGTGTATGGGGGTGTGTGTTTAGGGGTGTGTGTTGTGGCACCCCTGCTTCTGCATGTCGTGCCATGTGGGTGGAGAACCCGGGAGGGACCCGCGCAGAGCAACCGCGCGGACGTCACGCATTAGGAGAGGTCTGGGAAGGAGTATATCTTCCTAGAGAGGTGATGGGAAGATCAGCACCTTGGAGAGAGATCCCTCTACCTGCAGTCCAGGACCCCGGACAGCGCACATGAGTGAGCAGAATGGAAAGGTACTGACTCAGCTGCAGCCTGTTTCCTAACGAGCAGGGAATGGTATTTAAGGCGCGGTCGAGGCTGCAAACAGGTTCAGTCGGCACCCTTCCTGAGCGTGTGAGAGGGAGAAAGGCAGAGAGAGGAAGGACCTTCTATGCCCTGCTGTACTGACCCTGAAGGAGACCCAACCTTTACGAACGGCAACCCCAAAGACCCGGAACGGACGCCGGACACGTGAGCCAAACAAAAACCCGTCCTACTTACCCTATCTCTTTGTGTTTCCCCCACCCAGCCCGGACGTGGCTGAAGAGGGAAGGAGGGAGGAGGCCCTGGAGCATACCCCAGTCTGGGAAGAACCTTAGTTTATTTTTGCCTGAACGGCCCCTTTTATTTCTCCAGTTTTCCCCTACCCTTGCCCTGAGGGGGGGCGCTATCCCCAATACCCAAAAAAAAAAAACACAGAAAAAATAAAAAGAATAATTTTTTCTGATATCTGCTATCTCCTGTGTCTGGTTTCCAGCTGCGCCCGCCCACTGCACCTCAGGATCCACCCCGAGGCACCACATATGGTGGAGAATGTGGGCACACTGATGCCACGCTGTGGAAGTTGGTCTGGGCAGAAGAACCGACACGAGTGAATGGAAGCCACACCCCCTGGGGAACAGCGAAGAAAGAGACGACTGGCTGCCCCTACACTAGCCGAGATGCAAGGTGTAGAAGCAGAGGAGGGGTCCAGAGGGATGATGATGGAAGCGGTCATCAACGAGCTGGCCAGGTCCCAGCGAGCCCTGCAGGAAGCGGTGGTCGAACTCTGTCGCCTATCTCCTCGTGACAGATCAAGACGAACCCCCCGAGATGTGTTGATTAAAATGACGGGCGACGATGATGTTGAAGCATATCTCCATGTGTTTGAGCGCGCAGCTCAACGCGAAGAATGGCCACAGGCAGACTGGGCGGCCATACTAGCCCCCTTCCTGACGGGGGAGGCCCAACAGGCCTACCGGGATATGGCCAAGGCTGATGCCATCGACTACCTCAAGTTGAGGAAAGCCATCCTGGCCCGATATGGGTTCAGCCTACCCGCACGAGCCCAACGATACCACGACTGGTCATATGACGCCTCCCAGCCTGCCCGGTCCCAAATCGCCGCCCTGACCCGCCTGACTAAGAGCTGGCTGGCTGAGGAAGATGGGCCACCCCTGTTGGAGAGGGTGGTTTTGGACCGATGCACCCGCGCCCTACCGAAGGAAGCCAAACGGTTTGTGGCACAGATGGGCCCCACCTCTGTAGAACTACTAGTAGGCCTCCTCGAAAACCATCAGGTAACTCAGAAGATGCTCCAATCAGACCGTACTGAAACCCAGAGCCGCACAACCAGGGGCCCACAGCCTGTGAAGCACCCACCAGCCCGCCCTGACCCAAATCGCCGGGGCAGACCCGACGCAGGGAGACCATGGCCCGTGTGGAGATGCTACCACTGCGGAGAGGAGGGGCATCTGGACAGGAGCTGCCCTAGGAAGGAGGTGTCCATGCCCACCGCCAGTGGGGGGAGCAGCCCACCGCACCCCTGCCTGTACCTGACCACCTGCTGGGCGCACCAGAGTACGGAGGCCCCAAGATTCCCGATACGAGTGGGGGGCCAGGACACTGAAGCAGTGCTCGACTCGGGCAGCACCATCACCCTGCTGCGACCAGACTTTGGAGAAAAGAGGGGTGAAGAGGTGGCGGTGGAGTGTATCCATGGGGACACCAGGAAATACCCTACGGTGTGGGTGGACCTAATCACCCCACGGGGGACGCACTCGGTAAGAGCAGGGGTAGTACTGAATTTACCTGTACCTGTGTTGATGGGAAGAGACTGTCCGTTGTTCCAGATCTATTGGGAGGAGGGGCCCCGGTCTCTGAACAAGACGAGGCCACGGTAACCCCGACGGCCTGCCCACCGTACCCCCCAACCAGTCTGGGCAGTGACGTCCGGGGACAGTGAAGGAGAGGCCCCGCCACCAGAGAGGGAACGCCAACCAAGCGCCCCAGCCACCAGTGGAACCGTCACCGCGTCCGAAAAGGAGCTCGGGGAGGCCCCGCCCCTGGACCGAGAAGTCCGTCTAGCCTTCTCGGAGGGCCCCCGAGACATGAGTGAGGAGACCGAAGCACCCACTCGCTTTGGCACTGCCCAACTAAATGAACCAAAGTTTGCTCAAGCCTGGAGAGAGGCACGAGACATTAACGGGGCACCACAAGGGGCGGTGAGTACGCCAGCTTATCCCTTCTTCAGGGTAAAACATGACCTGCTCTATCGAGTCTGTAACCCACAGGGGGAGGAAGTCGAACAGCTGCTCATCCCACAACCGTTTGTGCCCCGAGTCCTCTACTTAGGCCACACTCACCTGCTGGGAGCCCATCTGGGGATGGAGAAGACCTACGAGAGGATCCTGGCGAGGTTCTATTGGCCCGGGGTGAAAAAGGCTGTGGAGGACTACTGCCGACACTGCGCCAACTCCACAGCCCTAAGGTAACCCTTCGAAACCCACTAATCCCCCTGCCCGTCATTGACGTACCCTTCAGGAGGATTGCGATGGACATCCTGGGGCCCTTGCCGAAGTCCAGCCTGGGACATCGATACATCCTTGTGATCCTGGATTACGCAACCCGCTACCCGGAAGCTGTCCCGCTCCGGACCGCGACAGGAAAAGCGGTCGCCAGGGAGTTGTTCCTGCTTTTTAGCAGGGTCGGGATAGCGGAGGAACTCCTGACAGACCAAGGATCGTGCTTCATGTCAGGGGTCCTAAAAGAGATGTGCCGGCTGCTACAGGTGACCCAGCTACGAACCTCCGTCTACCACCCCCAAACCGACGGGCGAGTGGAGAGATTCAATCAAACCCTCAAATCCATGCTGCGGAAGATGATTGAAACTGACGGTAAGGACTGGGACCAGCTCTTACCCTATCTCCTCTTTTCAGTCCGAGAGGTGCCCCAGAGCACGACCGGCTTTGCCCCTTTTGAACTGCTATATGGAAGACGACCCCGGGGGTTACTAGACCTAGCGAAGGAGGCCTGGGAACAGCAACCGTCCCGAACCCGCAGCCTGATCGAGCATGTGGAGCAGATGGACCGGCGGATGGCCCAGATCTGGCCCATGATGAGGGCCCACATGGAACGGGTACAACGGGAGCAAGCCAGGCTGTATAACCGGGGAGCACAGGTGAGAGAATTCGCCCCAGGAGACAAGGTGATGATACTAGTCCCCACCAGTGAATGTAAATTTCTGGCCCGATGGCATGGACCGTACGAGGTCGTGGAGCGCACGGGACCTGTGAACTACCGGGTGAGACAGCCGGGACGACGACACCGCCTCCAGATCTACCACATCAACCTGATGAAGAGGTGGCATGAGCCACCCCCGGCTCCGACCCTAGTCCTCTCCGCCCAGTGTGGGGCCCCAACAACCCCTGACGTGAGTATTGGAGAGCAGCTGAGCTCCCGCCAGAAGCAAGCACTACGTGAGCTGGTGGACCGGAACCGGGACATCTTCTCGACTATGCCCGGCCGCACCCACCTAATCGCCCACGACATCAGCACTGAACCCGGGAAGACGGTGAGGCTACAACCCTACCGAATCCCAGAAGCTCGCCGACAAGCCATACAGGAGGAGGTGAAGAAAATGCTCGACCTCGGGGTCATTGAGGAAAGCCGCAGTGCCTGGTCCAGTCCCGTGGTGCTGGTCCCCAAGCCGGATGGGAGCTGGCGGTTCTGTAATGACTTCCGCCGGCTGAACGATGTCTCCCTGTGTGATGCGTACCCCATGCCGAGAGTGGACGAGCTCATTGAGCGGCTGGGACCGGCCCGATTCATCAGCACCCTGGACCTGACGCGAGGGTATTGGCAAGTTCCCCTAACACCCCGTGCCAGGGAGAAGACTGCCTTTGCGACCCCCACAGGCCTCTACCAGTACACAGTACTCCCCTTTGGCGTGCATGGAGCCCCGGCCACGTTCCAGAGGTTGATGGACCAGGTGTTGCGGCCCCACCAGAAGTATGCAGCAGCCTACCTGGATGACATCGTCATCCACAGCACCGACTGGGACAGCCATGTCGACAAAGTCGAAGCTGTGCTGATGTCCCTGAGGGAAGCCAGGCTGACGGCTAACCCTACGAAGTGCCGGCTTGGATTGGAGGAAGCAGCCTATCTTGGCCACACTGTCGGGAGGGGGCGGGTGAAGCCCCAGTCGAACAAGGTCGACAGCATTGGCACCTGGCCCCAACCGGCCACAAAGAAACAGGTGAGAATGTTCCTGGGCCTGGTGGGTTACTATCGGCAGTTCATTCCAGAATTTGCAGCCCGAGCAGCCCCGCTACATGACCTCACCAAAAAGGAGCAGCCCAACCGGGTCCAGTGGAACCCCCTCGCCACTGCAGCCTTCCAGGACTTACGGGCCGCCCTGGGTGAGGAACCTGTACTAATCTCTCCCGACTTTCAGAAACCCTTCGTGCTGCAGACCGACGCATCGGAAGTGGGCCTGGGGGCAGTCCTGTCACAGATCCAGGATGGGGTGGAGCATCCAGTGACATACATCAGCAGGAAACTCCTCAGCCATGAAAGGAATTACGCCACGGTCGAGAAGGAATGCCTCGCCATCAGATGGGCGGTAGGTAAATTAAGATATTACCTACTCGACCGTGAGTTCTTGTTGGTGACCGATCATGCTCCCCTAAAATGGATGTACCTTAACCGGGACAGCAACGCCCGAGTGACCCGCTGGTTTTTAGAGTTGCAGCCTTACCGGTTCAAGGTGGAACATCGCGCTGGGAAGCTGCACCAGAATGCTGAGGCGCTATCCAGGAGAGAGGATGGCCTAGGGGCAGACGCTCCCGCCTGGGGCGTGGAGCTGAGGGGGGGAGTATGTGGCACCCCTGCTTCTGCATGTTGTGCCACGTGGGTGGAGAACCCGGGAGGGACCCGCGCAGAGCAACCGCGCGGACGTCACGCATTAGGAGAGGTCTGGGAAGGAGTATATCTTCCTAGAGAGGTGATGGGAAGATCAGCACCTTGGAGAGAGATCCCTCTACCTGCAGTCCAGGACCCCGGACAGTGCACATGAGTGAGCAGAATGGAAAGGTACTGACTCAGCTGCAGCCTGTTTCCTAACGAGCAGGGAATGGTATTTAAGGCGCGGTCGAGGCTGCAAACAGGTTCAGTCGGCACCCTTCCTGAGCGTGTGAGAGGGAGAAAGGCAGAGAGAGGAAGGACCTTCTATGCCCTGCTGTACTGACCCTGAAGGAGACCCAACCTTTACGAATGGCAACCCCAAAGACCCGGAACGGACGCCGGACACGTGAGCCAAACAAAAACCCGTCCTACTTACCCTATCTCTTTGTGTTTCCCCCACCCAGCCCGGACGTGGCTGAAGAGGGAAGGAGGGAGGAGGCCCTGGAGCATACCCCAGTCTGGGAAGAACCTTAGTTTATTTTTGCCTGAACGGCCCCTTTTATTTCTCCAGTTTTCCCCTACCCTTGCCCTGAGGGGGGGCGCTATCCCCAATACCCAAAAAAAAAAAACGCAGAAAAAATAAAAAGAATAATTTTTTCTGATATCTGCTATCTCCTGTGTCTGGTTTCCAGCTGCGCCCGCCCACTGCACCTCAGGATCCACCCCGAGGCACCAAAGTGTGTATGAGGGTGTGTGTTTAGGGGTGTGTGTGTATGAGGGTATGTGTTCTGTTGTCGTTGGTCCTGCCTGTGAATTGCAGGCCACACATCAGCAGAGCAGCAGTTTAGCAGAGCAGAAGTGGACCTTGGTTTGGGGGGGGGGGGGTTGATTTCTGGATTTTTCCACCCTGTAATTGTAGCTTAGGGATGAGGGGAGACAGCTCACAACTTTTTCTCAAAACACCTCCCTCCCCCTCTTTCCCTCTCTGTCTCTCTTTCCCTCTCTGTCTTGCCCTGGGATGGAAGAGTCCAGCACAGCCTGCATCAAAGGCTAGTAAAGTGTCATTGAGTAGTTTACGTCTGAGAGCTTCTGTCCGACAACGTGCCATTTTCAATAATCAAGCTTTAATGCTGGTCTGTGGGGAGCGATACAGTTACTCTCCAGTTGACAGAAACAGCCTTGTGACTGAACACTGCCTGCGTACAGCCATTCCACTGCGTGTCCTAACACACGCTCATGGGCTCATTCATATGTAAAACCTGCATGTGATATTCCTAATTACACAAAAAGGCTGGGAAAAACTCAGTGATTTAGTGATAATTGTCAGTGCTTGTGCAATACTACAGCTATCCTATTAATTAAAGCATCACAGAGGCCAACAGTGAGTGTAATTACAGCTAATAAAGAATACAGCTACAGTCATTCAGTAATTGCTTTAATAATTCATGAATATAATTTGATTCACTATTATCATTGTTTTATTTATAAAGCAATCCCCATTATCCCCATAATTTTAATGATTCCCTTTAACTGTCAATCGTCTTCTACTTCTGAAGTACAATACTCACGATGAGCCAGAGATACACTATTTACAATACACTATACAATACCCTATATACAATACACTATACAATACCCTATATACAATACCCTGTATACAATACACTATACAATACCCTATATACAATACCCTGTATACAATACACTATACAATACCCTATATACAATACCCTGTATACAATACACTATACAATACCCTATATACAATACACTATTTACAATTCACTATGTACAATATTTACAATACATTTGAAATGAATGCCCCAGAAAGGCTGGTCCCCCACCCTAAGTCCCATCGTACATCACCCTCAAGACTCACGTCCCATAAGTACACATCAGATGTATTTTATGTATTTTACCGTCTAAAGAAAGATTACACTGGAACTGCTGTTACCTGCACTCAGCTTGGGGATTTCTATAAAACTAAAAAACAAACCAGATTTTTTTCAGATTAATTTCTCATGAAATTCCCCTCAGTTCAGCAGCCATAGTGTGTACATAGCCTGTAGCTGTGATTATGTTAGAGACAGGGCTGAAGTGTGTGTGTGTGTGTGTGTGTGTGTGTGTGTGTGTGTGTGGAAACACACAGGGAGAGACCGGGCTGGAGGTTGTGTGTGATGAACACTTCCGTGATCTGGCTGCTCTGGTGCTAATTCATTAGTGTTGTTCACAAACACCCTCTGTATTTGGCAGGGTGAGCTGGGTCATATATTTGCACATACTAAATCGTGTAAAAGTGGGCTAACAAGTGGCTAATGCTTCAGTGTGCTTTCTCCAGTGAAGGAGAGGTCGACTGGCAGCCACAGAGCGTGCATGCTCTCTTAAGTTCTGAGAAATTTGTATAGAAGAGCTTTGAAATGATTGAATTTTAACAGGAGCAGGAGAAAGAGATTGCCTTCATGATTGAACAGTGAAAATAAGCCAAGAAAAGGACCTGTTTTTGACCTCACCTCACCTCATGTAGCTACATTTGATGTCCCATTGCCTCTGCGAAGCTCCCACACGCTTCTTCCCTCTTTACTTGTTATTGACAGGAATATATATTTAATGTGCTTTGTTTCAGAAGCACATGTTCCGCTGAGTTGTGTAGTTTGAGCAGTAATGTTATCTGCGCCTGTTTCTCCTCACTGGCGTTAAACGCTCGGTCTTCTGTAAGCCGTTACTGTCAAACATATTAATTAGCGGAGAATGAAAGGAGCTCCAGGAGTGGTGCGTCTCCTTCCCGCTGTGGAGTTAAAACTGGATTCTTCTTCTGGTCACAGCTGGGACTGGAGCAGTGCATTGTGGAATGGACACGGCCATGTTTAAATACTGATCGTTGCCCTCCTGTATGAACACAGATCCTTTCACAGCGCTGGAATTATACAAGTCCCCAGTCTTACTGTTCCAATAATGTGAAAAATATCATGTGATACTTTGGCCATTTACATTTTTACTTTATTACAGCTGCTTATTCATGCCATTATCTAATCAGCCAATTGTGTGGCAGCAGTAAAATGCAAACAATCATGTAGATACAGGCCAGGAGCTTCAGTTAATTCACATTCACATCAACCACCAGAATAGGGAAAATGTGATATAAGTGACTTTAACTGTGGAATAATTGTTGGTGGCAGACAGGGTAGAAGCCTAGTAGTAGTTTTGTTTGTATTATTTTTATTTTATTTTTTTACCTGACCGCTGTATCCCACAGCAGTCCGGCCTCACACGAGTAAGCGACCGAAAACGGTATCACTGTGTAAATCGCGCGGGTGTGTTGCGGGTTTGCAGTGGAAGCCCCTAACCCCGCGTCCCGCAGTAAATTCAAGGTGACGCGTGTGGGTCCACCTGGGTCGCGTGCCGCAGATGGTAGCTCCCACTCTGACTGGCTGCGCGCGGAGGGCTGAGCCGCGGATTGGACGTCTCTCTCACTCAGACGCGCTTCTGTTCGCCTTTAATCAAAAGAAAAGCTTTTAGAGACGAGCCGTGTTAAACGCTGTCTTTCTACATTTTGCCGCGTTCAACTGAAAGAGAAACGCCGTGTACGGACTGCTTTAGCGTTACATTTTTCTCATATTTAACGATTTAAATATTTTTTTCCTCCCCTTTTCCGTTTTCATCTCTCTGCGTTTTTGTAAAAGCCCGTAGCTGATACAAAGTAGAGGAAATATTCAATCCGTTGGAAAAAGGTAAACAACAATATTAAACAAACGAACTTACGACCACAGCTTCTGCTTCGTTGAAGTAAAAGTTTCCTTCGCGGGAGGACGATGCTGTGAGAACGCTGGTCTGAACAGGTAAGAATTTTTTTCTTTTTTCATTTGAGAAGCGGATACAGTTGCGTTTCCCGGCCGTTTGATACGAGGTTCCATGCAGAACCTCCCACAATATAAAAGCAAACAAGCGAAACATGCAACCTATTCAGCTATGCTGCTAGTGCTGATGGGCGCGCGCGTGTGTGTGCATTCGGGGGTCTGTGTTTTTCAATTTTCTGGACCGCGAGCACCAGAGGCGGAGACCGTAGTGCTTTGCAATTGGATTTTTATTGTTATTAGGCTTTGTCAGCTAGTGTCATCTCCATTATTATTGCTGTCGTTATCGGTTTCGGTGCCTGCACACCGGACGTGTCAGCACGCCTCTCTCAGTTGCTCGATCACCCTGCAGCGGATGTGCGCGCTTTAGCTGGCTGAATTTGTGTTTTATTTGATCTTTGACAAGAGCCGTGTTAGATTTCCGGGTGTCGGAGGCCCGTGTCTGACAGTCGGCTGGGGAGGGTCTGTCGGAATTCACTCATGAATCACCCCGTGTTCCGCTCGGCTCCGTCTGGCTCCATTGCAGGACACGCATGGCGGTGCTGACATAGTGCGAGTGTGGAGGGCAAGGAAGGATTTATTTATTTTTAAGTCATCGTTCTCTAGAGTCGTCATATCGGCGTGTTTGTCAGTTGTAAGCTCCCATATACAACGCAGCCTACACTGTCACCTACAGTGGAGTAATGTGGATGTGTCATGCCGTGGCGATACTTATCCATCAGGCTAGCGTCCCTTAATTTCTCACTGTGTCCCGAATAACTTGTAAACTACTGTATGCTGGAGAGTCCACCGCGGGGATAGGCGATGTTTAATCTGAGCAGCGGGTATGCAAATGAGCAGCGTGAGTCATGATGACAGCGATATTCTGAAGGAGGCAAACGGACCGTGACACAGGAGCCGCGCTGACGCGCTCTGGACGGTCCGCCGATGCGCAGTCCCGCTGCGTGCGCTGCCTTATTGAAATCACCTGGCGCAGCCACTTCCACTCTGTCCGCTGCCCGTGTGTGTGTCTGTGCTCTCCCATTAAACCTGCAGCACTGCACCCTGCTGAGAGAGCGGAGCGCAGAGAGGGGGAGAGGGAGACGGGCTATCTGTACTTTGACTAAGCACAGGTGGGCGTGTGTAATGTTGTCATTATCCCCCGCGCTCTTGTAGCTGGATACGGACCGGCTTGGCGGAGGGGATCGCAGCTCCAGTGCGCTCATGGTGCAGGAGAGAGAGAGGGAGGAGGAGGAGAGGGGGAGAGAGAGAGGGGGAGGGAGAGAGAGGAGAGAGAGCCTGCAGGGTTCCACACTTTCATCTGCCCCACTCTCTCCCTCCATCCCCCTCTCTCTGTGCTACCTCTTTTTCTCTCTTCCTTCATGTTCCATCTCTCATACAGAGGAAGGATTTCAAAAAATCAGGAGGGAAAAGCTGTCTTACTTCGTTCACTAATTACTCATCACACACACGTGCACACACTCACACACACGCACATGCACACGCACATGCACACACACATGCACACACACGCACACACACGCAAATTCATAAGTGAGAGATAAGAGAGATGCACTTTTGCACCCTGTGGGGTAATGTGTCCTCTGCATGTGACCCATCATAGTTACTGAGGAGCAGGGGGCAGCCACAGTGCAGCGCCCGGGGACCAGCTCCAGCTCTGAGGCCAGCCTCTTGGTCAAGGGCAACGGCAGGAGCGTATCTAACCTGACAACTCGTACACCAGTAGATATGCACACTCCAACTCTAAAGCATCACACACACAACACTGAAACATCACACACCCAACTCTAAAACATCACACACCCAACTCTAAAACATCACACGCCCAACTCTAAAACATCACACACCCAACACTGAAACATCACACACCCAACACTAAAACATCACACACCCAACTCTAAAACATCACACACCCAACTCTAAAACATCACACGCCCAACTCTAAAACATCACACACCCAACTCTAAAACATCACACGCCCAACTCTAAAACATCACACGCCCAACTCTAAAACATCACACGCCCAACTCTAAAACATCACACGCCCAATACTAAAACATCACTCACTCAGCCACTAAAACATCACTCACTCAGCCACTAAAACATTACGCTGCCACTAAAACATCACACACCCCAACACTGAAACATCATATACCTGACGCTAGAACACACACACTGACACTAAAACATCACACACTCCCAACACTGAAACATCACATACCTCGACAATGAAACGCAACACACACCCCAACACTGAAACATCACACCCACAACACTACAGCACACACACCCTGACTCTAAAACAGGGGTCGGCAACCCTGGTCCTGGAGAGCCGCAGGGTGTGCTGGCTTTTGTCGTTACTCAGCACTTAATTGATCGATGAAAGCAGTGGATTACACAGTTAACTCGCCTCACCTGGTTTCTTGGGTATGAATCAGTTGCTGGTATTAAGGCGAAAACAAAAACCAGCACACCCTGCGGCTCTCCAGGACCAGGGTTGCCGACCCCTGCTCTAAAACATTGCACACCCTGACACTAATAATTGCTCTTTATTGTTGATGACAGTTCTGTGTTGTAACTGTTGTAGAGCCAATTACCGGCCTTCTTTCTGAGTGAGTCTTCCTCCAGAATGAGGTTTCTGAGTTTAATGTGGAAGGCGTGTGTGTTTAGGGTCCTTGTGGAGCTTCAGGATCTGAGCTTGGCTTCACACTGATCTGAAACATCAGCAGGGGTAAAAATGATGCTCTTTACACTCCTGAAAGGCTTCTGTGGGTCAGAAAGAGGATTGATTGATGTAACTTACTGTGACTTGATGCAGTCCAAGCATCAACCTTCATAACTTCAAATCAGCCTCCCCAGCGGTGGATCACCCTCTCCCCAGCGGTGGATCACCCTCTCCCCAGCGGTGGATCACCCTCTCCCCAGCGGTGGATCACCCTCTCCCCAGCAGTGGATCACCCTCCCCAGCAGTGGATCACCCTCTCCCCAGCAGTGGATCACCCTCCCCAGCAGTGGATCACCCTCTCCCCAGCGGTGGATCACCCTCTCCCTAGCAGTGGATCACCCTCTCCCCAGCAGTGGATCAGCCTCCCCAGCAGTGGATCACCCTCCCTAGCAGTGGATCACCCTCTCCCCAGCAGTGGATCAGCCTCCCCAGCAGTGGATCACCCTCCCTAGCAGTGGATCACCCTCCCTAGCAGTGGATCAGCCTCCCCAGCAGTGGATCAGCCTCCCCAGCAGTGGATCACCCTCTCCCCAGCAGTGGATCAGCCTCCCCAGCAGTGGATCAGCCTCCCCAGCAGTGGATCACCCTCTCCCCAGCAGTGGATCAGCCTCTCCCCAGCAGTGGATCAGCCTCCCCAGCAGTGGATCACCCTCTCCCCAGCAGTGGATCAGCCTCCCCAGCAGTGGATCACCCTCCCCAGCAGTGGATCACCCTCTCCCCAGCAGTGGATCACCCTCCCCAGCAGTGGATCACCCTCCCTAGCAGTGGATCACCCTCCCTAGCAGTGGATCACCCTCTCCCCAGCAGTGGATCACCCTCTCCCTAGCAGTGGATCACCCTCCCCAGCAGTGGATCACCCTCTCCCCAGCAGTGGATCAGCCTCCCCAGCAGTGGATCACCCTCTCCCCAGCAGTGGTTTTGTATTTTCTGTTTGTAAGAAAACTTTATCAGTTTTCCACATTACTGCATATGTCTTAATGTGGTCTCGCATTAAGCAGCCGGATGGGTGTGAATGCGGGACTCGGGCAGCGGGGTTATGCGGGGTTATGCAGGGTTCTGCAGGGTTCTGCGGGGTTCTGCAGTGCTCTCAGCCCAGGGTCTTTGGGGGGGATGCCTTGAATGAACTGGCTCCAACTCCAGCTGACATTGTGTGATGTTAATCTGTTACTTATTCAGAGAAAAACACTGTTTACAGTGCGCTGTGGTTCTGTCGCACTCTGGGAAAGAGTGTGGGCTAACTACAAGGAGGTCAACACCCTCAGTTTCCTGTTTAATTGCTTTAATTTATTTCATTAAAATCAACAAAGTAGAAATTAAGGAATTAAGTTGATTATCAAAGGAGAAAAGCCTTGAGCTGGCCACACCTGTAATCAGTTTACAGTTAAAGTGGGGAAGTTCAGCTACACTGCTGTGTGTGTGTATTCTGTGTGTGTGTGATTATTCTGTGCGTGTGTGTGTGTGTGTGTGTGTGTGTGATTATTGTGTGTGTGTGTGTGTGTGTGTGATTATTGTGTGTGTGTTTGTGTGTGTGTGTGTATTCTGTGTGTGTGTGTGTGTGTGTGTGTTCTGTGTGAGTGTGTGATTATTCTGTGTGTGTGTATTCTGTGTGTGTGTGTGTGTGTGTGTGTGTGTGTGTGTGTGTGTGTGTTCTGTGTGAGTGTGCGTGCATGAATGCGTGTGTCTGTCACACCTGAAGCATCCAGATAATTATCAAGATCCCTTCTGCAGAATTTTTTTTGTTGTAAGAAACTGTTCAGAAAATGTTTGTACAGACTGGCAGATTAAGTGTGTATATAAAAATTTAAATCATTCGGCTGTTGTTCTCATTTACTAAATATCAATATAATAATATATTAATATAATAATATAATTCATATAATATTGTTTTTCCCCTGCCCTGCAATGGACTGGCCACCTGTTCAGGGTGTATTCCTGCCTTTTGCCCAATGTATGCTGGGATACTGTTCAGGATAAGCGGCATAATGGATGGATGGATGGATGGATTGTTTGTATAGGGTCCCTGCTTCTGTCCTGTGTGTGTCTGTGTGCAGTGAACCCTGTGTTTGGGGTCTCCCTCCAGCGTGTGTTGCTGTGATTTTCCTTTCACTTCTAGCGTATGGGCCTGTGTCAGGCAGCTCATAACAGACACCGTTTATTCAATAAAGCAAGCTGGTTGCCTGGCAAACTCAGTTAGCACTTAGCGTAACGTTCTTACATCCACACACCTCATTACAGAAGGCTTTATTTATTCCTGTGTTCCCGTTGAGGCTGGGGCTGGTGCAGGCAGTGTCTCTGAAGGCCATAATTAAATAAATTTTGATATTTCTTTACAGAATTTGACTTGGAAGAAATGAAACATGACGTAGAATTTTTAATATTGAGGATTCTTGTTCTCTGGATGTTCAGATGACCCAAAGTGTTTGCTTATTAGATTCATTGTGAAATATCCAGGGGGGTATTGATTTCAGACGCTGTGGGCTTGTCTGGGCTGTCTTATGTGGGGGCAGGCGGGGGTAATTGACAGAACAAACAAGTCTCGCCGACTGCCTCCGGGTTTAGCGGAAAGGTAAACGCAGAAAGGTTTGCTAACTGCTGGATTGTGTGTGGATTCAAAGAAAACATATGTGGTCTGTTTATCTGTGACAATTCAAATATGTGAAGGCATTTGCTTGTGATTTAACTGTGGAAGTTGTGGAGATTGTGTGAGTTGTGTTTTATAGTGCAGAATGTGGTGTGTTATTTGCTGAAGTGCAGTGTGAGTTTGGAGAAGTGTAGAGCGGCCTGTAGCGTAGTGGTTAAGGTAAATGACTGGCATACACAAGGTCGGTGGTTCTAATCCCGGTGTAGCCACAATAAAATCTGCACAGCCGTTGGGCCCTTGAGTAAGGCCCTAACCCTGCATTGCTCCAGGGGAGGATTGTCTCCTGCTAAGTCGAATCAACTGTACGTCGCTCTGGATAAGAGCGTCTGCCAAATGCCAATAATGTAATGTAATGTAATGAGTTGTGCTTTATTGTGGTGAATGTGGTGTGTTTGGGGAAGTGTAGTGAGCTGTGCTTTATTGTGGTGAATGTGGTGTGTTTGGGGAAGTGTTGTGAGTTGTGCTTTATTGTGGTGAATGTAGTGTGTTTGGGGAAGTGTAGTGAGTTGTGTTTTATTGTGAATGTGGTGTGTTTGGGGAAGTGTAGTGAGTTGTGCTTTATTGTGGTGAATGTGGTGTGTTTGGGTTAGGGTTAGGGTGGTGTAGTGTGGTGTGTTTGGGTTAGGGTTAGGGTTAGGGTGGTGTGTTAGGGTTAGGGTGGTGTAGTGTGGTGTGTTTGGGTTAGGGTTAGGGTGGTGTAGTGTGGTGTGTTTGGGTTAGGGTTAGGGTGGTGTAGTGTGGTGTGTTTGGGGAAGTGTAGTGAGTTGTGCTTTATTGTGGTGAATGTGGTGTGTTTGGGGAAGTGTTGTGAGTTGTGCTTTATTGTGGTGAATGTGGTGTGTTTGGGGAAGTGTAGTGAGTTGTGCTTTATTGTGGTGAATGTGGTGTGTTTGGGGAAGTGTAGTGAGCTGTGCTTTATTGTGGTGAATGTGGTGTGTTTGGGGAAGTGTAGTGAGTTGTGCTTTATTGTGGTGAATGTGGTGTGTTTGGGGAAGTGTTGTGAGTTGTGCTTTATTGTGGTGAATGTGGTGTGTTTGGGGAAGTGTAGTGAGTTGTGCTTTATTGTGGTGAATGTGGTGTGTTTGGGGAAGTGTAGTGAGTTGTGCTTTATTGTGGTGAATGTGGTGTGTTTGGGGAAGTGTTGTGAGTTGTGCTTTATTGTGGTGAATGTGGTGTGTTTGGGGAAGTGTAGTGAGTTGTGCTTTATTGTGGTGAATGTGGTGTGTTTGGGGAAGTGTAGTGAGTTGTGCTTTATTGTGGTGAATGTGGTGTGTTTGGGGAAGTGTAGTGAGCTGTGCTTTATTGTGGTGAATGTGGTGTGTTTGGGGAAGTGTAGTGAGTTGTGCTTTATTGTGGTGAATGTGGTGTGTTTGGGTTAGGGTTAGGGTGGTGTAGTGTGGTGTGTTTGGGTTAGGGTGGTGTAGGGTGGTGTGTTAGGGTTAGGGTGGTGTAGTGTGGTGTGTTTGGGTTAGGGTTAGGGTGGTGTAGTGTGTGTTTGGGTTAGGGTTAGGGTTAGGGTGGTGTAGTGTGGTGTGTTTGGGTTAGGGTTAGGGTGGTGTAGGGTGGTGTGTTTGGGTTAGGGTTAGGGTGGTGTAGTGTGGTGTGTTTGGGTTAGGATTAGGGTGGTGTAGTGTGGTGTGTTTGGGGAAGTGTAGTGAGCTGTGCTTTATTGTGGTGAATGTGGTGTGTTTGCGGAAGTGTATTGTGGTGTGTTTGGGTTAGAGTTAGGGTGGTGTAGTGTGCTGTGTTTGGTGTAGGGTGGTGTGTTTGGGTTAGGGTTAGGGTGGTGTAGTGTGGTGTGTTAGGGTTAGGGTGGTGAATGTGGTGGGTTAGGGTTAGGGTGGTGTAGTGTAGTGTGGTGTGTTTGGGTTAGGGTTAGGGTGGTGTAGTGTGGTGTGTTTGGGTCAGGGTTAGGATGGTGTGGTGTGTTAGGGTTAGGGTGGTGTAGTGTGGTGTATTTGGGTTAGGGTTAGGGTGGTGTGTTAGGGTTAGGGTGGTGTAGTGTGGTGTGTTTGTGATGTGTAGTGTGGTGTGTTAGGGTTAGGGTGGTGTAGTGTGGTGTGTTAGGGTTAGGGTTAGGGTGGTGTGTTAGGGTTAGGGTGGTGTAGTGTGGTGTGTTTGGATTAGGGTTAGGGTTAGGGTGGTGTAGTGTGTGTTTAGGTTAGGGTTAGGGTTAGGGTGGTGTAGTGTGGTGTGTTTGGGTTAGGGTTAGGGTGGTGTAGTGTGGTGTGTTTGGGTTAGGGTGGTGTAGGGTGGTGTGTTTGGGTTAGGGTTAGGGTGGTGTAGTGTGGTTTGTTTGGGTTAGGGTTAGGGTGCTGTAGGGTGGTGTGTTTGGGTTAGGGTTAGTGTGGTGTGTTTAGGTTAGGGTTAGGGTGGTGTAGTGTGGTTTGTTTGGGTTAGGGTTAGTGTGGTGTGTTTGGGTTAGTGTTAGTGTGGTGTGTTTGGGTTAGGGTTAGTGTGGTGTGTTTGGGTTAGGGTTAGGGTGGTGTGTTTGTGATGTGTAGTGTGGTGTTGAGGTGGAGGGGGGTGGTGTTGAGGTGGAGGGGGGTGGTGTTGAGGTGGAGGGGGGTGGTGTTGAGGTGGAGAGGTGTGGTGTTGAGGTTGACCGCCCTGTCCTGCTGCCGTTCCGAGAGAGAGATCAAGGACAGAACAGGGTGGACACACACACACACACTCACACACACACACTCACACACACACACACACACACACACACACACTCACTCACGCTCACACACACACACACACTCACTCACGCTCACACACACACGCACACACACACACACACACTCACTCACGCTCACACACACACGCACACACACACACACACACACACACATACACACTCACATACACATACACACACTCTCACACACACACACTCTCACACACACACTCACACACACATACACACTCACATACACATACACACATACTCACACACACACACTCTCACACACACACTCACACTCACACACACACACTCATGCTCACACACACACTCACAAACACATACATACTCACATACACACTCTCACACACATACTCACACACATGCACACTCACACACACACTCATACTTTCTCTCTTGCTCTTATACACATACACACACACACATACACACACACACACTCACAGCCTGCGGTTGCAATTCTGACCACCAAACTATGCCGCCTGTGTAAAAACACCCCTACAAAAGTGCTCTCCCCTCCCCTCCCTGTGCCAGCCCAAGGTGCTGTGTTAATTAGACATCCTCCTCCCCTCCCTGTGCCAGCCCAAGGTGCTGTGTTAATTAGACATCCTCCTCCCCTCCCCTCCCCTCCCTGTGCCAGCCCAAGGTGCTGTGTTAATTAGACATCCTCCTCCCCTCCCTGTGCCAGCCCAAGGTGCTGTGTTAATTAGACATCCTCCTCCCCTCCCTGTGCCAGCCCAAGGTGCTGTGTTAATTAGACATCCTCCTCCCCTCCCTGTGCCAGCCCAAGGTGCTGTGTTAATTACACATCCTCCTCCCCTCCCTGTGCCAGCCCGAGGTGCTGTGTTAATTACACATCCTCCTCCCCTCCCCTCCCTGTGCCAGCCCAAGGTGCTGTGTTAATTAGACATCCTCCTCCCCTCCCCTCCCTGTGCCAGACCAAGGTGCTGTGTTAATTAGACATCCTCCTCCCCTCCCTGTGCCAGCCCAAGGTGCTGTGTTAATTAAACATCCTCCTCCCCTCCCCTCCCTGTGCCAGCCCAAGGTGCTGTGTTAATTAGACATCCTCCTCCCCTCCCCTCCCTGTGCCAGCCCGAGGTGCTGTGTTAATTAGACATCCTCCTCCCCTCCCTGTGCCAGCCCAAGGTGCTGTGTTAATTAGACATCCTCCTCCCCTCCCTGTGCCAGCCCAAGGTGCTGTGTTAATTAAACATCCTCCTCCCCTCCCTGTGCCAGCCCAAGGTGCTGTGTTAATTACACATCCCCCTCCCCTCCCTGTGCCAGCCCGAGGTGCTGTGTTAATTAGACATCCCCCTCCCCTCCCTGTGCCAGCCCGAGGTGCTGTGTTAATTAGACATCCCCCTCCCCTCCCTGTGCCAGCCCGAGGTGCTGTGTTAATTAGACATCCCCTCCCCTCCCTGTGCCAGCCCGAGGTGCTGTGTTAATTAGACATCCTCCTCCCTGTGCCAGCCCGAGGTGCTGTGTTAATTAGACATCCTCCCCTCCCTGTGCCAGCCCGAGGTGCTGTGTTAATTAGACATCCTCCTCCCCTCCCCTCCCTGTGCCAGCCCGAGGTGCTGTGTTAATTAGACATCCCCCTCCCCTCCCTGTGCCAGCCCAAGGTGCTGTGTTAATTAGACATCCCCCTCCCCTCCCTGTGCCAGCCCGAGGTGCTGTGTTAATTACACATCCCCCTCCCCTCCCTGTGCCAGCCCGAGGTGCTGTGTTAATTAGACATCCCCCTCCCCTCCCTGTGCCAAGGTGCTGTGTTAATTAGACATCCCCCTCCCCTCCCTGTGCCAAGGTGCTGTGTTAATTAGACATCCCCCTCCCCTCCCTGTGCCAGCCCAAGGTGCTGTGTTAATTAGACATCCTCCTCCCCTCCCCTCCCTGTGCCAGCTCAAGGTGCTGTGTTAATTAGACATCCTCCTCCCCTCCCTGTGCCAGCCCAAGGTGCTGTGTTAATTAGACATCCCCCTCCCCTCCCTGTGCCAGCCCGAGGTGCTGTGTTAATTAGACATCCCCCTCCCTGTGCCAGCTCAAGGTGCTGTGTTAATTAGACATCCTCCTCCCCTCCCCTCCCTGTGCCAGCCCGAGGTGCTGTGTTAATTAGACATCCCCCTCCCCTCCCTGTGCCAGCCCGAGGTGCTGTGTTAATTAGACATCCTCCTCCCCTCCCCTCCCTGTGCCAGCCCAAGGTGCTGTGTTAATTAGACATCCTCCTCCCCTCCCCTCCCTGTGCCAGACCAAGGTGCTGTGTTAATTAGACATCCTCCTCCCCTCCCCTCCCTGTGCCAGACCAAGGTGCTGTGTTAATTAGACATCCTCCTCCCCTCCCCTCCCTGTGCCAGCCCAAGGTGCTGTGTTAATTAGACATCCCCCTCCCTGTGCCAGCTCGAGGTGCTGTGTTAATTAGACATCCTCCTCCCCTCCCTGTGCCCAGCTCAAGGTGCTGTGTTAGACATCCTCCTCCCCTCCCTGTGCCAGCCCAAGGTGCTGTGTTAATTAGACATCCCCCTCCCTGTGCCAGCCCAAGGTGCTGTGTTAATTAGACATCCTCCCCTCCCTGTGCCAGCCCAAGGTGCTGTGTTAATTAGACATCCCCCTCCCCTCCCTGTGCCCAGCTCAAGGTGCTGTGTTAGACATCCTCCTCCCCTCCCTGTGCCAGCCCAAGGTGCTGTGTTAATTAGACATCCCCCTCCCTGTGCCAGCCCAAGGTGCTGTGTTAATTAGACATCCTCCCCTCCCTGTGCCAGCCCAAGGTGCTGTGTTAATTAGACATCCCCCTCCCCTCCCTGTGCCAGCCCAAGGTGCTGTGTTAATTAGACATCCTCCTCCCCTCCCTGTGCCAGCCCAAGGTGCTGTGTTAATTACACATCCTCCTCCCCTCCCTGTGCCAGCCCGAGGTGCTGTGTTAATTACACATCCTCCTCCCCTCCCCTCCCTGTGCCAGCCCAAGGTGCTGTGTTAATTAGACATCCTCCTCCCCTCCCCTCCCTGTGCCAGCCCAAGGTGCTGTGTTAATTAGACATCCCCCTCCCCTCCCTGTGCCAGCCCAAGGTGCTGTGTTAATTAGACATCCCCCTCCCCTCCCTGTGCCAGCCCAAGGTGCTGTGTTAATTAGACATCCCCCTCCCCTCCCTGTGCCCAGCCCGAGGTGCTGTGTTAATACATACACACATACTCACACACACACACTCTCACACACACACACACACACACGGTGCTGTGTTAATTAGACATCCTCCCCACACATACTCACACACACACACTCTCACACACACACACACACACACACACACACACGGTGCTGTGTTAATCCTCGGCACTCTGTATTAATTGGCCCCCTAACAGTGCTGTGTATTAATTATAACGACAGCAAAGCGCATTTTTGTCTTCATTAGCAAATGATAAAAGCGTGTCCTTTTAACATCCATTTGCAGTGTGCAGACCAGCTGGGACCACACACAGAACCCTGAAACCCTGTGATTGGGTAATGATATTCTGTGTATGCAGTGATTGGGTAATGCTATTCTGTGTGTGCTGTGATTGGGTAATGATATTATGTGTGTGCAGTGATTGGGTAATGATATTCTGTGTGTGTGCTGTGATTTGGTAATGACATTATGTGTGTGCAGTGATTGGGTAATGTTATTCCGTGTGTGTGCCGTGATTGGGTAATGTTATTCTGTTGTGTGCTGTGATTGGGTAATGATATGCTGTGTGTGTGCTGTGATTATAGGATGTAGGATGTATTCTGGAGAGTTCTCTGTGTTACTTTGAAGAGCAGGAACTGTAAACTGGGAAGATCAGTATTCCACAGCGCTCATGGGCTTTGTGATTCATTGACTGCTGTTTTAAATGGATCTGCCCCCTCTCCTCCTGCAGGCTTCTCCATCTGCCCCCTCTCCTCCTGCAGGCTTCTCCATCTGCCCCCTCTCCTCCTGCAGGCTTCTCCATCTGCCCCCTCTCCTCCTGCAGGCTTCTCCATCTGCCCCCTCTCCTCCTGCAGGCTTCTCCATCTGCCCCCTCTCCTCCTGCAGGCTTCTCCATCTGTCCCCTCTCCTCCTGCAAGCTTCTCCATCTGCCCCCTCTCCTCCTGCAGGCTTCTCCATCTGCCCCCTCTCCTCCTGCAGGCTTCTCCATCTGCCCCCTCTCCTCCTGCAGGCTTCTCCATCTGCCCCCTCTCCTCCTGCAGGCTTCTCCATCTGCCCCCTCTCCTCCTGCAGGCTTCTCCATCTCCCCCCTCTCCCCTTGCAGGCTTCTCCATCTGCCCCCTGTGCTCCTCCTGCAGGCTTCTCCATCTGCTCCCTGTGCTCCTCCTGCAGGCTTCTCCATCTGCCCCCTGTGCTCCTCCTTCAGGCTTCTCCATCTGCCCCCTGTACTCCTCCTGCAGGCTTCTCCATCTGCTCCCTGTGCTCCTCCTGCAGGCTTCTCCATCTGCCCCCTGTGCTCCTCCTTCAGGCTTCTCCATCTGCCCCCTGTGCTCCTCCTGCAGGCTTCTCCATCTGCCCCCTGTGCTCCTCCTGCAGGCTTCTCCATTTGCCCCCTGTACTCCTCCTGCAGGCTTCTCCATCTGCCCCCTGTGCTCCTCCTGCAGGCTTCTCCATCTGCCCCCTGTGCTCCTCCTGCAGGCTTCTCCATCTGCCCCCTGTGCTCCCCCCTCTCCCCCTTTGCTTCAGTTTTGTTGGTGTGGTACTTTTTCACAAATTCGCTGACCATTATTATTATAAATGTTTTTTACTACGAGAATACAATCGAAAACTGGGCAAAAACCCAGGACTTGAACCTCCAAAGAGCGAAAGTGTGGTACAAAATGTGTCCCCCTGTGTGAAGAAACGCACAGTGAGGAGGAACTGGCTGCAGATGAGCCTGGGTAAGATGGAAAGTACAGAGATGATGTCATGATCTCACAGGGAGGGGGAGCTAATTTGGCATTGGCTCAGGCAGTAAGAGCAGTCCTCTCATTGGCTCAGGTGGTAAGAGCAATCGTCTCATTGGCTCAGGCAAGAAGAGCAGTCGTTTGGCAGTCAGAGGGTTGCCGGTTCAATTCCCACCTTGGGTGTGTCGAAGTGTCCCTGAGCAAGACACCAAACCCCCAAATGCTCCTGACTAGCTGGTTGGTGCTAACGGCGGGAGTCAGTGCTAACGGCGCTAACGGCGGGAGTCAGTGCTAACGGCGGGAGTCAGTGCTAACGGCGGGAGTCAGTGCTAACGGCGGGAGTCAGTGCTTACGGCGGGAGTCAGTGCTAACGGCGGGAGTCAGTGCTAACGGCGGGAGTCAGTGCTAACGGCGTGCCCCTCAGGAATGCTGTACGATCTGTAGCTGTGCTAGCGCTACACAGAGAACCACCCCCCCCCTCCTCCGTCCCCCCTCCCCTCCCGACCCGTGTCCTGTGACCAGCCACCAGCGAGGCCTCCGCAGCTCGTGGGCACATCCAGCGCTGCATCTCCACGTCTCCGCACATTTCTGCCCTTTAATGGGCTGAGTCGGTCCGTCACCTTGGCCAGGTCAGCGCTCACCGACGCAGTGCAGATAACACCAGCGTTTCCAAAGGCAGCCTCCGTCAGAGAACGAGAGGACTTCAGACTTAATCTCAGATGAACTTGGCATCGACCCCCACAGTCTCTGCCTGCAACTCAGCAGAGTAAATGTGTTCATTCTGGAATGACCAGAGTGGTGCCTTTCATATTTACTGTTTACAGTTATTTACTGAATGGTAATATTGAGAGGGTACTGTCTGCTCTGTTGTCATCGTGAATCTGAATGGTAGTATTGAGATTGTTTTGTATTTCAGTAATATTGTAATCTTGTTGGTATGGTGGTGTGTTGTCATAGTAGTGGGCTCTTGTCATAACCACTCTGGTCTGAAGGTGTTTCACAGTGACTCTCTCTCCCGATCATGCCTGTCCTGTGTGTCACTGTGAGCTGCTAATTGTTCGTTCTCCAGATTTTAATTATGGGAAACAGGTGGTGACTTCTCTTAAGGGAGTCGTTTGTCTCTGTGTGTCAGGGTGTGTGTGTGTGTGTGTGTGTGTGTGTGTGTGTGTGTGTGTGAGATAATCGGAGGAAGTCCCTGGGATGACATGACATCATCATTATCAGGCCAATGAGGTGTCTCCCTCTTCAGTGAGTACAGAACCCTACTGAACCCCAGTGAATCCTACTGACCCCTAACCCCACTGAACCTCACTGAACCCTCCCTACTGACCCATAACCCTACTGAACCCTTCTGACCCTTAACCCTACTGAACCCTACTGAACCATAACCCCACTGAACGCTACTGACCCTTAATCCTACTGAACCCTACTGACCCTTAACCATACTGAACCCTACTGACCCCTAACCCCACTGAACCCTACTGACCCTTAACCCTACTGAACCCCACTGAACCCTACTGACCCTTAACCCTACTGACCCCTAACCCTACTGAACCCCTAACCCGACTGAACCGTACTGAACCATAACCCTACTGAACCCTCCTGAACCCTAACCCTACTGTCCCCTACTGAACCCTTTTCAATCCAAACCCTACTGAACCATAACCTTTATGTTATACCTCCCCTTTGACCTGTGACCTATGACCTATCAGAGTGTGGGGCCTGGTGGGGGCTGTCATGGCTTATCTTATTGTCAGCAGTTTTCTCTGCAATACATCTAATTACCTAGCAGTATGTGAGACTGTAGCCAAGCTGTTGTGTGATAGGCATGACTGCACCAGCCCCTCACAGTGTGTGTGTGTGTGTGTGTGTGTGTGTGTGTGTGTGTGTGTGTGTGAGTGTGAGTGTGTGAGATAATCAGAGGAAGTCCCTGGGATGACATGACATCATCATTATCAGGCCAATGAGGTGTCTCCCTCTTCAGTGAGTACAGAACCCTACTGAACCCCAGTGAATCCTACTGACCCCTAACC
>NC_083762.1:342336-344836 GCF_963514075.1 Conger conger | reverse complement strand
TTGGGAGGGACCTGCAATCTGATTGGTTCTAACGAATGTAATCTTACAACAGCAATTTGTGCTGCATGTATTGGCCATGTGAGGAGTTTTAAACCATGTCATTACTCTCTGTGATGCCCCCCATTGCACAGATATACAGTATACACTCACTGAGCACTTTATTAGGAACATTCTTTACTTTATTCCACTTATTCATGTGATCATTTAATCAGCCAATTGTGTGGCAGTTGTATACAATCATGTAGATATGGGTCAGAAGCTTCAGTTAATGTTCACATCAACCATCAGAATGGGGGAAAAAATGTGATCTAAGTGACTTTATCCGTGGAGTGATTGTTGGTGCCACACAGGGTGGTTTGAGTATCTCAGAAACTGCTGATCTCCTGGGATTTTCACACACAGGAGGATGCAGAGCAGTAGAGAGATGTTGATCTGGTTCTGTGTGCTCCCTGCAGGGGTGTGAGTGTGTGTGTGTGTGGTATGTGTGCGCATGTGTGGTGTGTGTGTGTGTGTGTGTGTGTGTGTGTGTGTGTGTGTGTGAGAGAGAGTGTGTGTGTGGTATGTGTGCGCGTGTGTGGTGTGTGTGTGTGTGTGTGTGTGTGTGTGCGCATGTGTGGTGTGTGTGTGTGTGTGTGTGTGCGCGTGTGTGGTGTGTGTGTGTGTGTGTGTGTGTGTGTGTGTGTGGGGGCATATGTGCTGTGTGTGGTGTGGTGTCATTGCACATCCATGAAGAGGCCATCTTGAAACCAAGTGGGGATATTTTCTTGGTTCCCACTTAGCAACCCATGTGGAAAAAATAGTATACTCTGCATAATAACCCTGAAATAAACTAATTATACTTCAATAATTCTGAAGTATAACACGGTATTCAGGTATACTTCAGCACACAGGTTTTTCACATGGGAAGTGCTTTAAGTGTTAAAATGATGAGTAGACCTGTGTGAATAGCAGGCGTTCACTCCTAATAAACACCACTGATGTTAACACTCCGGTCCTGTATTGTGTCATTTTCAGAGCTGGGCTGTTTTTCATTCCTCTCCTGGTTGGTTCTGCAATTTCCTTTCCAACAGTGCCTGTAAAATGCCATATTAACGACTTACAATTCATTTTGTGCAAAATGCAAAGAAACAAAAATGTCTTTCAAAGGAAACAATACAGTTTAATAGTTTCTAGCACACAATGGTGGCGTTGCTCAGAATATGTTTGTGGTTACAAAGCCTTCTTTTGAAATAAACCGTCCCCCCGTGGCCTCCCGTCTCAGGCCGGGGTTTTGTGATGTGAAGAGATGGATTTGGAGCCTTCATACAGCACACAGCATTCCCACACCCAGCATTCCCACAGACAGCATTCCCGTACACAGCATTCCCACAGACAGCATTCCCTCACACAGCATTCCCTCACACAGCATTCCCTCACACAGCATTCCCTCACACAGCATTCCCACAGACAGCATTCCCTCACACAGCATTCCCACAGACAGCATTCCCACAGACAGCATTCCCTCACACAGCATTCCCACAGACAGCATTCCCTCACACAGAATTCCCACAGACAGCATTCCCGCACCTAGCATTCCCACAGACAGCATTCCTCATAAGAGAGAGTGTGTGAGTGTATATATGTGTGTGTGTGTGAGAGTGTGAGTGTATATGTGTGTATATGAATGTATATGTGTGTGAGTGTGTGAGTGTGTGAGTGTGTGTGTGTGTGTGTGAGAGAGTGTGTGAGTGTGTGAGAGAGAGTGTGTGAGTGTGGGTGTGTGTGTGTGTGTGAGTGTATATGTGTGTATATGTGTGTATATGTGTGTATATGTGTGTATATGTGTGTATGAGTGTGTATGAGTGTGTATGAGTGTGTATGAGTGTATATGAGTGTATATGAGTGTATATGTGTGTGTATGAGTGTGTATGAGTGTATATGTGTGTATATGTGTGTATATGTGTGTATATGAGTGTATATGAGTGTATATGAGTGTATATGAGTGTATATGTGTGTATATGAGTGTATATGAGTGTATGAGTGTATATGCGTGTATATGCGTGTATATGAGTGTATATGTGTGTATATGTGTGTATGAGTGTGTATGAGTGTGTATGAGTGTATATGAGTGTATATGAGTGTATATGTGTGTGTATGAGTGTGTATGAGTGTATATGTGTGTATATGAGTGTATATGAGTGTATATGTGTGTATATGAGTGTATATGAGTGTATATGAGTGTATATGTCACACTGACAGCACAGCTCCTTGGCGTGTCAGGTGCTCTGCTGTAATTATTAGATACAGGATTGTTTTTTTGCTGCACACACAGAATGAAATAGACTCCAGCTCTGGGGTATGACACTGCAGCAAAGTGTGTGTGTGTGAGTGTGGGTGTGAGTGTGTGGGTGTGAGGGAGAGGGTGTGAGAGTGTGTGAGTGTGAGTGTGGGTGTGAGGGAGAGGGTGTGAGAGTGTGTGAGTGTGAGTGTGGGTGTGAGTGTGTGTGTGTGGGTGTGAGGG
>NC_083762.1:332336-337336 GCF_963514075.1 Conger conger | reverse complement strand
GTGTATGTCGATCAAATATCTGTAAATGTTCCCCTCCAATGACTCTCCTTTTCACATGCATGACATCAGTCAATCCACTCCCCGATAGGTCCGTTTCACACGAAATGGTAAATGTCTGCATTTATATAGCGCCTGTATCCAAAGCGCTGTGCTAGTCCGACTGCTCTTGTGTCCTGAGCCAGTGTACATCCTATCTCTTCCATTTTGGCTTGTCTAACCCTAACCCTTACATCTCTGCCCGGATTTGAACCCAGAACCACCTCCTGGCGACAGTGTTACCCACTATGGGACCGGGGTGCGTTCTGGGTGCATTTTAAAGTCTACAGTGCATATCGTATCATTGTACGGATGTTCCTCACATGGCAACCCTGCCTGCACTCTTCAGAACATGAGCTGGTATTTATTAATATTCCTGAGACCATCAACAATGTATTTTTAATGATGTATAATGCTTTTATTAATATTTTATAAAGCATATATAACTGGGTCAAATTCAAAAATGTTTCCTCAAATACTGTTCCTCTTCAGAGAGTGTGTGTGAGAGAGAGAGAGAGAGAGAGAGAGAGTGTGTGTGTGTGTGTGTGTGTGTGTGTGTGTGTGTGTTTGTGTGTGAGTCAGAGGTTAGGGTAATAGTCTGTAATAGATTAAATCTAAAATAATACTTGGTAATCTGTAATAGGTTATAATGATACCCTGTAATCTATAATTTGTTACAGTTAGGGTAATACTCTGTAATCTGTAGTAGATTAGGTTGAGGCTCATGCCCTGTAATGGGTTTGGGTAATGCTCTGTAATCTGTGATTGGGCAGGGTCAGGGTAATATCTGTGTTTGTGTGGATACAGGTGGCACTCTGTGCTCATGCAGTGGTTGTGATTGGCGTTTGTGTGGAAGCCTGAGTGGGGTATTTATATCCATGCAGATGGTGTTTGGTCCGCTTTGCACTGGTCACTCTGAGTGACATTTCTGTACCAGAGGGATCTGGAGTGGCAGGCTTCTGCTCCTGTTGTCATAGCAATGGCAGAGTGGCAGTAATGTTGTGTTATTTCAGTTCTCTGTTTAAATTGCCATTTTGAAGTTTTCACCTTAATTATGTTCTTCCTCTAACCGCAGCTGGGGGAGAGGAAGGAGGGATTAGAGAACACTCTGCTCTGAGCATGTCTTCTGTTTTTCATATCACTGCATTAAAGTCACATTAAACACAAACTTACCCACTCCAGAACACAATCCCTATTTCCTCTCAAACATTCCCACTCCAGAGCACACAATTCCTTTCACATAGTTGCTGAGCCTTTCCTCTTTTATTTCTTGTTTTCTCTTCCTCCCCTGCTTTTAAATTTTCTCCTTTCTCTTTAATTTGCTCTTGTTCTTTGGTGCCTGGCTGCTGTTTACACCCTGCTCTCAGGTCCATTGTGGGAATGTGGAGCTGTAGCACAGCTGGGTTGCTGTAGGGACAGTGCAGGGTGTGTTCAGACTCTTATCTTCGTTTGGCCCAGACGGGCTGAGGCTCCCCTGCCTCTGTTAGAAGCCTCAGGGGCACTGAGGGGGGTCATGGGACAGACCCTTAATGCTAACGATAGCATGACATGGCTGAACTGATTCTGTCCCGCTCGAGAAACCAGCGTGTTCCCCCATCCCAGCCTGCTCCCTACTCCAGTCCGCCGGGCACTAAGGCGGACAGGAAGAAGGAGGGCATTGTGGGTTCTGCATTGGCTGGCTTAATGCCTTTAATCATGCAGGAGAATTCAAAGGGAGCTTTGAAGAGAACTTTCACTCTCTCGCCTCTCTCTCTGTTGCTCCTGTCACTTCTACTCAGCTGATTGAAATGAAAAGGCTTGAGCGCGATGTTAGAGTTGTGCTGTTTCATAATGTATGACTGCCTCTGCTCCCTGCTGGGCAGGGCACCAGTGGACATACACAACTGGACTTTGTGGCATTTACTGTACTTCATTCTGTACTGGGAACCCGGGTTAAAACGAGTCGACGGGGTGTGTAGACCAGAACAGTGCTTATTTCTCTCGTCAATCATATTTCTGTGTTTCTGAAAGTATTGATTGACAGAGGAAAATGATCTTAATGAAATAAAGTGAAAAGGCTGTTTAACATGGGCTCTGGGGTGGAGGCAGAGTAAATGTCAGAGCGGGATGACTCCTCTGAGACCCAGCTCACCCAGCACTGAGCATGAACACATCTCTGTCTCTGCCTCTTTCCTGCATTCTATCTCCCTCTCTCTATATCTGTCTCTGTCTCTCTCTCCTCTCTCTCTCAACCTCTCTCTCACTCTCTCTGTCTCTGTCTCTCTCTCCTCTCTCTCTCAACCTCTCTCTCACTCTCTCTGTCTCTGTCTCTCTCTCCTCTCTCTCTCTCTCTCTCTCTCTCTCTCTCTCTCTCTCTCTCTCTCTCTCTCTCTCTCTCTCACTCACTCTCTCTGTCTCAGCTCTTCTTGATTCAGCCTGAGGAGGCTGACCTGACTGGGCTCACTCTGTTCTGCCAGTCAGTAATACAGGCTTGGAAGGTTTTTAAAGCTACTCGTGCACCTGCTGGAAAGCCGGGGATGTGGCTATTTGAGGAGCCACTGTTCTATAACAGATTCCTACCCAGTAAAACCTTGTCCTCAGCCACCCTACGTTCCAGCTTGCAGGAGGCAGGGTGCACGAAGTTGGGGCACCTGATAAGGTCTACGCAAGCTTCAGTAGAAGTGCTCGGAGAGATGGCCAGCATCAGGTCCTCAAGGGTGCTGCAGAGGATAATAGAAGAGGTCTGTGCATCCCTGCCAAAACCCCTCAGAGCGTTTGTGGAAAACAATACCCAAACTGACCAATGGGATGATGAATGTGAGTATGTTTTCCCTGCTCTGGCTGTCACTGCCAACACGGGGGAGTGGCAGGAGGGGCAGGGGCAACTGCTGTCTTTCAGGACCCCGGAGCTGGGGGAGTTTCAGGCAGTAGGAAAGAAGGCCGCATACTATGCTTGTGTGAAAGTATCTCAATTACGCTCACTGGCAGGGATGAAGGCGTCGAGGTGGGCCAAACTTTTTGGTCCAGACTTTTCCCCAAATGGCTGCTGGAGGTCCCTGTATAAGCTTCCCATTGAAAAATGGACAGCTGACCTCCAGTGGAGGATCAGTCACGGGGCTATAGCCACGAACAGACACCTGGTGCACCTGGATCCTAGTGTTGGGGAGGGCTGTCCCTTCACGGCACAGAAGAAGCGTGTACAAACACTCATACATTTTTTGTCAGGGGTAGCTAAACTAGCAATATGGAAAACCCGGAAGAATCAAATCAGAGGGATGGGGTCAGTAGACCCTGTGAAAATGTTCAGGGGGCTGCTTGCAGCCAGGCTCAGAGTAGAGTATGCATACTACAGGCTTGCAGGAAACCTAGAAGGGTTCAGGAAAATGTGGGGGGTTTGGGAGTGTCCTGTGTACCGTTGATGGAAATGGAGAGTTGTGTCTTGCTCGGTGAACCTTTTTTCTTTTCTTTTTCTGTTTTCTTAGTCTCTGTTGCAGTTATGTTTTGCAGTTTGTGTGTTTTTTAAGTTTCCTTTTTTCGTTTGCTGTTGGCTTTTAATAGCCAACAGCAAACCCCCCCCCCCCCCCCCCCCCCCCCTCTCTCTCATTTTTTTACATTTACATTTCATTTGGCAGACGCTTTTAATCCAAAGCGACTTACAAGTGCAGAGGTTCTTCCACAAGTTAAAGCATCAAATCAGGACTGGGGATTGGGCTCATCAGATGTGTGGACAGCGGTCATTGATATTCCCTTAGTTCTGTGGCGTGGATCAGTGGAGTGGATCTGTGGAGTGGATCAGTGGATCAGTAGAGTAGATCAGTGCAGTGGAACAGTGGATCAGTGGAGTGGATCAGTGGATCAGTGGAGTGGATCAGTGGAGTGGATCAGTGGAGTGGATCAGTGGAGTTGATCAGTGGATCAGTAGAGTAGATCAGTGCAGTGGATCTGTGGATCAGTGCAGTGGATCTGTGGATCAGTAGAGTGGATCTGTGGATCAGTAGAGCAGATCTGTGGATCAGTGGAGTGGATCTGTGGATCAGTAGAGCGGATCTGTGGATCAGTGGAGTGGATCTGTGGATCAGTAGAGCGGATCTGTGGATCAGTGGATCAGTGGATCAGTAGAGTAGATCAGTGCAGTGGATCAGTAGAGTAGATCAGTGCAGTGGAACAGTGGATCAGTAGAGCGGATCTGTGGATCAGTGGAGTGGATCAGTGGATCAGTAGAGCGGATCTGTGGATCAGTGGAGTGGATCAGTGCATGGTCTCCTGCTGCTTTAGAACGTTCACTTCATGGTTTAATGTGTGGTGTCTGCTCACAAGGCTCTGTCCCTTCTCCTCTGACCTCTCTCAGTAACGATGAGGGCAGCTGTTTCTGAGATGCTGCAACCACCACATCTGGCACCAGCAAGCTAACAGTCAAAGTCTCTTATATCACGCATCTTGCCCATTCTAATGTTCCTCAGCTCGTCAGGAGAAATTAGGGGTTAGAGACCCCCAGGGCGGGATCGAACCAGCAACCCTCCAACTGCCAGACAACTCCTCTTACCTCCTGAGCCTGTGTGCTGTCATTGTTTCATACACGGATACTCACCCTAATCACACACACACACACACACACACACACACTCATCCTCCCCCTGGATGAATGAAGCGGAGCACGTATCAGTTATGGCAGCAAACACAGAGCTCAGGCTGGCTGTGCGGTGACAAGTGTTTGCCAAGGTCTTCTCCTGTTTGGCTTCACTCCGTCTGTACCTCGGGGCGTGCAGTTCCATTAATATTATTTATCATCCCTGTGGATGGAGAGAGAGGAAGATGGAGGGAGGAAGTGGAGGATGGAGGGAGAGAGAGAGGGAGGGAGGGTGGAGGGAGAGACAGAGGGAGGGCGGAGAGAAAAGGCCTTCCAGCGGGGCGTAATGGGCCAAAATAATGAAGCGTCTGATGGAGTGTGTAATGAGGTTTTAGTGCCCGTCCCATTGTGTTTACAT
>NC_083762.1:324836-327336 GCF_963514075.1 Conger conger | reverse complement strand
TTGTGTGTTAGCAGTGGTGTAGCTCATGTGCTGTGTGTTAGCAGTGGTGTAGCTCATGTGCTGTGTGTTAGCAGTGGTGTAGCTCATGGCTCATGTGCTGTGTTAGCAGATTGCTTCATCTCCGTCTCGTGCTCTGGTTCCTGCGGTGGATCAAATGCAGACGGCGGGGGGCAGGACCTTCGTGAAAGAGCGTTGTGAAGCCCCCTGTTGTGAAGCCCCCGGGGCTCTTAATTGCTCACCGATGAGAGCGGGGGTAGGGGGGCGTTTAGGGTGGAACGGCCTGCGGGGAGGGGGCGGCTGTGCCGCTGTGTGTCTGACCTCCTGCTGCTCCATCATTCCCCTTTTGGAGGAACGCCCATGTTCGGACCTGTGGATGACTCAAAAGATGTGTGTGAGCCGGCGTTTCTCACACGGGCGGGGGGTGAGAACGTGAACACAGTAAAGCAGTGTTTACTCTTCATTTATATGTTCTCCCCAGGATTTAGGCTGTATGTGAACCAGCGTTTATGTGGCCAACCAGAGTCTCAAATGAAACGCTGCACCTGTCTGACTCCGTCTGAGGGAATAAACTAAAACAAACGACTAGCATACAAAGGGCTAGCATACAAAGGGCTAGCATACGAAGGGCTAGCATACAAAGGGCTACCATACAAGTGGCTAGCATACGAAGGGCTAGCATACGTCGCTCTGGATAAGAGCGTCTGCTAAATGCTAAATAGCATGTAATGTAATGTAAAAGGGCTCAGAGACGCAGCAGGGCTTCATTACTGCTGCAGGGCTTCATTACTGAGGGCTTCATTACTGCAGCAGGGCTTCATTACTGAGGGCTTCATTACTGCTGCAGGGCTTCATTACTGCTGCAGGGCTTCATTACTGAGGGCTTCATTACTGCTACAGGGCTTCATTACTGAGGGCTTCATTACTGAGGGCTTCATTACTGCTGCAGGGCTTCATTACTGCAGCAGGGCTTAATTACTGCAGCAGGGCTTCATTACTGAGGGCTTCATTACTGCAGCAGGGCTTCATTACTGAGGGCTTCATTACTGAGGGCTTCATTACTGCTGCAGGGCTTCATTACTGAGGGCTTCATTACTGCTGCAGGGCTTCATTACTGAGGGCTTCATTACTGAGGGCTTCATTACTGCTGCAGGGCTTCATTACTGAGGGCTTCATTACTGCAGCAGGGCTTCATTACTGCAGCAGGGCTTCATTACTGAGGGCTTCATTACTGCTGCAGGGCTTCATTACTGAGGGCTTCATTACTGCAGCAGGGCTTCATTACTGCTGCAGGGCTTCATTACTGAGGGCTTCATTACTGAGGGCTTCATTACTGCAGCAGGGCTTCATTACTGAGGGCTTCATTACTGCAGCAGGGCTTCATTACTGAGGGCTTCATTACTGCAGCAGGGCTTCATTACTGAGGGCTTCATTACTGCAGCAGGGCTTCATTACTGAGGGCTTCATTACTGCAGCAGGGCTTCATTACTGAGGGCTTCATTACTGCAGCAGGGCTTCATTACTGAGGGCTTCATTACTGCAGCAGGGCTTCATTACTGCTGCTCACACAGGCCCACTGGCCCAGATGTTCCCCATCACACACAGTCTCATCAAGCACTCATCTGAGGAAGAGAAAAAGAGGAGAGTCTGAGAGAGGGAGAGAGGGAGGGAGGGATGGAGGGAGAGAGGGAGGGAGGGAGGGAGAGAGTCTAAGGGAGGGAGGGAGAGAGTCTGAGGGAGGGAGGGAGAGGGAGGGAGAGAGCACACACATGCACACACACACACACACACACACACACACACACACATGCACACACATGCACACGCACACACACACATGCACACACAGTGAACAGAACCATTAATGACAGAAAAAGCCTGTTGCTGATTTTCCTCCGTAAGTTATTTTGGGGGATATTTTTGGAAGCAAAGTGCTTTAAAAAGGTTAATGTGAAAAACGAAATTATCCAGCAGTTTGTACCATTCAAAAATGCATTTACCAAATTCAGTAATGCTTTCAAACCACACAATTCTCAGGAATTAATTTTCTCATCAGACCCATGAATGTAAAAGGCTTGTGTTTATCCACCATATTCATTAGAACAGACCTTAACAGTGCTGAGTCACCGCGGTTCAACCTTAGACCTGTCATATGGGTCACAAATATTTCATTTGTCCAGAATTTTGATTTTTGAGCTGTGAGCTGAGAATTGAAAGGTTAAAAGTAACATTTTTGACAAAAATGAGTGAGTGTCATAATGTTCATAGGGCTCTGAATATTCACTCACTGAGTGAACACCTAATTATGCATGCGATTATCTAATGATCCAATCGTGTGGCAGCAGTGCAATGCATAAAACCATGCAGATATGGGTCAGGAGCTTCTTCAGTTTATGGTCTCATCAACCATCAGAATAAGCACTCATTACAACAGTGGTATGCAGGAGAGCGTCTCTGAACACACAACGCATCAAACCGCAAGATGAATAGGCTACAGTAGCAG
>NC_083762.1:317336-319836 GCF_963514075.1 Conger conger | reverse complement strand
GAGAGAGAGAGGGAGAGAGGGAGGAGGGGGAGGGAGGGAGAGAGAGAGAAAGAGGGAAAGAGAGGGAGGAGGGGGAGAGAGAGAGGGAGAGAGGGAGGAGGGGGAGGGAGAGAGAGAGAAAGAGGGAGAGAGAGAGGGAGGAGGGGGGGGAGGGAGGGGTGCCCCTGTGTACATATAGTCTGTGGCTGCCTCCCCAGGAGTGGAAGAGGAGGAGCCCAGTCCAGCTCACACAGACCTGAGGAAGAGGAGGAGCCCAGCTCACACAGACCTGAGGAAGAGGAGGGGCCCAGCCCAGCTCACACAGACCTGATGAAGAGGAGGAGCCCAGCTCACACAGACCTGAGGAAGAGGAGGAGCCCAGCTCACACAGACCTGAGGAATAGGAGGAGTCCAGTCCAGCTCACACAGACCTGAGGAAGAGGAGGAGCCCAGTCCAGCTCACACAGACCTGAGGAAGAGGAGGAGCCCAGTCCAGCTCACACAGACCTGAGGAAGAGGAGGAGCCCAGCTCACACAGACCTGAGGAAGAGGAGGAGTCCAGTCCAGCTCACACAGACCTGAGGAAGAGGAGCAGTCCAGCTCACACAGACCTGAGGAAGAGGAGGAGCCCAGCCCAGCTCACACAGACCTGAGGAAGAGGAGGAGCCCAGTCCAGCTCACACAGACCTGAGGAAGAGGAGGAGCCCAGTCCAGCTCACACAGACCTGAGGAAGAGGAGGAGCCCAGCTCACACAGACCTGAGGAAGAGTACTCTAGGTACTCTATAGCAGTGATTATTATTAAGCAGGTAGTCTACAGCAGTGAGTTTTATTATGCAGTGATTATTAACTGGATGAGCCCAGGTGGGCAGGATGTTGATCTGATTGTTTGAGCCCAGTGTGACCCAGTTTGTGTGTCGTCATGGTGACAGCTGGAAATGACCTCTGACCCTCTGTTTAAACAAAGGGAGAATGGGTGACTGAGCTTGCCCAATCGTGTGAAGGGAGTCAGCAGTTGGTACAATGGCAACCTGATATTTCTGTACAGTGTCTGTCACACACAGGTCCAGCCTTGTTGGAAGACAAGCTTGTGTGTGTGTGTGTGTGTGTGTGTGTGTGTGTTTGACCTGCTGCTGAGTGTGTGTGTGTGTGTGTGTGTGTGTGTGTTTGACCTGCTGCTGAGTGTGTGTGTGTGTGTGTGTGTGTGTGCATGTGTGCATGTGTGCATGTGACCTGCTGCAGAAGCATAGTTTTTGTGCTGCCATTTTGTATAAATCGGAGCCAGAGACAGTGGGGGAAAAGGGGGGAGTTGTTTCGGGAATGAAGTCCAAAATTGCTCACTACTCACTAACTAGTAAACTAGATTGTCAGCCATCAAATCTAATTTTACTCATGTTTCGAGGGCGCTTATTAATCACAAACTGTTTTTTAATTCTCATTCTAAGCTGTGAGACGAAGGCGTGAAAAGCTCTGCTGGGTTTGGCCACTTTGATGGCAAATGTTTCCATTGAGCATTATAATAAAGTGCATCCTAATACACTATTTTCATTATTCAGTAATACAAAACGCCCAGTAAGTGGCACTGTTTGTTAGCTCGCTAAAACACTATAATGTCTTAGACTTGACATTAACCTTATTGGAACGAACGAATAGGTTACATCAAGTCTATCAACTAAACGTGCCAACAGCATTCTTCTAAACCCATGTTCTGTTCAGTTTTTATATATAAATGTGTAAGGGGGATTTGTTAGGGGGATGTGTAAGGGTAGATATTTACTGTTCTGTGTACATTTATTGTAGGTGTCCCAGACTTGAAACAAGCCAAGGACATGTAGTTTCATGTTTTCAGAAATATAATTTTGTGTAAAAATAAAAATGTTAATTACAAATTGAACACTGTAGGGTTAAGCGAGCTGCATCTTGGCTGGGCATTGCAAGAGAAAAACTTGTTTTAATATCTGTGGAGTTATGTTTTAAGAATCGATTGTATGATATGTTTGTGCACATGATGACACTGTTCGATTGCAAAAGACGATGTCTGCTGTCCGAATTCACAGTTTATTTAGTAAAGTATACAGCCGATATGGACATTCACTAGTTAGGGATTAGTAATTAGTGAATAGTGGGATTAGTAATTAGTGAATAGTGGGATTAGTAATTAGGGAATAGTGGGATTAGTAATTAGTGAATAGTGGGATTAGTAATTAGTGAATAGTGGGATTAGTAATTAGTGAATAGTGGGATTAGTAATTAGTGAATAGTGGGATTAGTAATTAATGAATAGTGGGATTAGTAATTAGTGAATAGTGGGATTAGTAATTAGTGAATAGTGGGATTAGTAATTAGTGAATATTGGGATTAGTAATTAGTGAATAGTGGGATTAGTAATTAGTGAATAGTGAGCCATTACAAACACAGCCTCTGTTTATGATCATCTGTTCAGGAAGTGGCCCAGGGCCCAGGTGCAGGTGCAGTGTGAGAGAACACTGTGGCACCTGGTCTGTGGTCCGGATTCTGCCTTC
>NC_083762.1:274836-302336 GCF_963514075.1 Conger conger | reverse complement strand
ATACAATGTGTCTCTGTGCATACAGTGTGTCTGTGCTTACAGTGTGTCTCTGTGCATACAGTGTGTGTCTGTGCATACAATGTGTCTCTGTGCATACAGTGTGTGTCTGTGCATACAGTGTGTCTGTGCTTACAGTGTGTCTCTGTGCATACAGTGTGTGTCTGTGCATACAGTGTGTCTGTGCTTACAGTGTGTCTCTGTGCATACAGTGTGTGTCTGTGCATAGTGTGTCTGTGCTTACAGTGTGTCTCTGTGCATACAGTGTGTGTCTGTGCATAGTGTGTCTGTGCTTACAGTGTGTGTCTGTGCATACAGTGTGTCTGTGCATACAGTGTGTCTCTGTGCATACAGTGTGTGTCTGTGCTTACAGTGTGTCTCTGTGCATACAGTGTGTGTCTGTGCATACAATGTGTCTCTGTGCATACAGTGTGTGTCTGTGCATACAGTGTGTCTGTGCTTACAGTGTGTCTCTGTGCATACAATGTGTCTCTGTGCATACAGTGTGTGTCTGTGCATACAGTGTGTCTGTGCATACAGTGTGTCTGTGCTTACAGTGTGTCTCTGTGCATACAGTGTGTCTGTGCATACAATGTGTCTCTGTGCATAGTGTGTGTCTGTGCGTACAATGTGTCTCTGTGCATACAGTGTGTGTCTGTGCATACAGTGTGTCTCTGTGCATACAGTGTGTGTCTGTGCATACAGTGTGTCTGTGCTTACAGTGTGTCTCTGTGCATACAGTGTGTGTCTGTGCATACAGTGTGTCTGTGCTTACAGTGTGTCTCTGTGCATACAGTGTGTGTCTGTGCGTACAATGTGTCTCTGTGCATACAGTGTGTGTCTGTGCTTACAGTGTGTCTCTGTCCTGTTAAAGATTCAGACAGAGACTGACAGGGGGGCGGGGTCTCTAGGGTTTGTGACCAGGCTTCTGATTGGCTCCTGAGTTTCGACAGGCTGTCTAACTGGATTAGATGTGCCGCTGTGAGATCGATGTGTGATGATTCCTGAAGTCCCGGCGATTAGCAGCGCTGGCTCTAATGAAGCTGGCCCTGACTTTAGACCGGGAGACGTGTCCAATCATTACCTCCCACAGGTTTCCCTGAACGTGGAGGGACGTCTTTAAAAAGCTGGGATCTGAATCGATCCAGTGAGCAGAACGAGGTTGGTCTGGTTTCTGAAATAGAGCAGGACTCTGTCATATTGATCTCTGCTTCCCAACACACGATAAAGTTCTGATCAACAGGGCAATGGCAGGAGCGTGTCTAACCTGATGTGTTTCAGTGTGGAGGAAGCTGGAGTACCCAGAGTAAACACACGCGAACACCAGGAGAACATGCTAACTCCACACAGAGAGGATCTGGCCGGGTTGGAAGGCAGTGCTAACCGTTACGCCACCATAGAAATATATTAATATATTTTAGAGAATGGCGGCACAGATGGTGCAGTGGGTAGCACTGCCGCCTCACAGCAAGGAGGTCCTGGGTTTGAATCCCCGTCGGCCGGGGCCTCTCTGTGCGGAGTTTGCATGTTCTCCCCGTGTTTGCGTGGGTTTCCTCCGGGTACTTCGGCTTCCTCCCACAGTCCAAAGACATGCAGGTTAGGCTGATTGGAGAGTCTAAATTGCCTATAGGTATGAGTGTGTGAGTGAATAGTGTGTGTGCCCTGCGATAGACTGGCGACCTGTCCAGGGTGTATTCCTGCCTTTCGCCCAATGTATGCTGGGATAGGCTCCAGCCCCCCTGCAACCCTGATCAGGATAAGCGGGTTCAGATAATGGATGGATGGATGGATTTTAGAGAACATCAGACATGCTGAATAATAATGCCCTGACAAAGAGCACCATGGCACAATGTCGCCATAGATCACATCGGACCAGGCTGAGATCTGGGACCTCCTCTCTCACACCTGCCCCCCCTCTGAATACATCTTCATGAAATCAGTTTGTTCAGAGAAAACACGTCTTCACACACTCATTTCCTGTCATTATGTTTCTCAGGTGCGTATCTCCTGCAGGTCAGTGTTAATGTGTGAGTCTCGTCTCCCAGCCTCACTCAGGTGATAATGAAAGTGCTGCAGGCTCCTTCTCTCTGAAATGGTGGCTTACGCGGGGGAGGTTGTGGCGGGTGGAGCAGGGGGAGGTTGTGGCAGGTGGAGCAGGGGGAGGTTGTGGCAGGTGGAGCAGGGGGAGGTTGTGGCGGGTGGAGAGGTTGTGGCGGGTGGAGCAGGGGGAGGCTGTGGCGGGTGGAGCTGGGGGAGGTTGTGGCGGGTGGAGCAGGGGGAGGTTGTGGCAGGTGGAGCAGGGGGAGGTTGTGGCAGGTGGAGCAGGGGGAGGTTGTGGCGGGTGGAGAGGTTGTGGCGGGTGGAGCAGGGGGAGGCTGTGGCGGGTGGAGCTGGGGGAGGTTGTGGCGGGTGGAGAGGTTGTGGTGGGTGGAGCAGGGGGAGGTTGTGGCGGGTGGAGAGGTTGTGGCGGGTGGAGCAGGGGGAGGTTGTGGCGGGTGGAGAGGTTGTGGTGGGTGGAGCAGGGGGAGGCTGTGGCGGGTGGAGCTGGGGGAGGTTGTGGCGGGTGGAGCAGGGGGAGGTTGTGGCAGGTGGAGCAGGGGGAGGTTGTGGCAGGTGGAGCAGGGGGAGGTTGTGGCAGGTGGAGCAGGGGGAGGTTGTGGCAGGTGGAGCAGGGGGAGTGGGGCTGTGGGGCTGTGGGGGGATTGAGTGGGGCTGTGGGGGGATTGAGTGGGGCTGTGGGGGGATTGAGTGGGGCTGTGGGGGATTGAGGTGTTTGTCTAGGAGAGAGAGGGACAGAAGGATGGGGGCCTGATCAGAGTTTATGGTCCTCCATGGAGATGGAGCACCAGCTGTGTCATTTCAAAACTGACACCCCCATAATACCCACAATCCCCTTCACCGCGGGAAAAGAAATGAGCCAGCAGGCCTTTATGTCCTGTTTGCTTCTGCATCCTCTCACTGTAACATCCTCCAGCTGTACCCCCCCACCCCCACCTCCCCCCCGACCTTCTCCCCCCACCTCCTCCCCCCATCTTGCCTTCTAACAATAACTCTGATTTCTTCTTCAAATTAATAACCGTTAATGTCCTGGCTGATTTATTTCCGCAGTGAGGGAGAGCAGGTAGCGTAAGAGGAGAGGATGCAGTAAGTGTGCGTAGCGATAGATGATAATATTATTGCAGGAATGAATGGAGCTGTAAAAGAGCTTAATGCTCCAGCTCAAACTCATAACCTTTATTTTTGTTTTCATTTGAATGACTTTATCTGACCGTTTTATTCTCTCTGTCAGGTACCACCTGCTTCTACCTCCCTGCAGTGTGTGTGTGTGTGTGAGTGTGTCTGTGTGTGTGTGTGTCTGTGTGTGTGTGTGTGTGTGTGTGTCTGTGTGTGTGTGTGTGTATGTGTGTGTGAGTGTGAGTGTGAGTGTGAGTGTGAGTGTGAGTGTGAGTGTGTGTCTGTGTGTGTGTGTGTCTGTGTCTGTGTGTCTGTGTGTGTGTGTCTGTGTGTGTGTGTGTGTGTGTGTGTGTGTGTGTGTGTCTGTGTGTGTCTCTGGGGGTGTGTGTGTGTGTGTGTGTGTGTGTGTGTCTGTGTGTGTGTGTGTGTGTGTGTGTGTGTGTGTGTCTGTGTGTGTCTCTGGGTGTGTATGTCTGTCTTCGTGACATTAGCTCAGGAGGTAAGAGCGGTCGTCTGGCAGTCGTAAAGCGTTTTGGATAACAGCGTTATATAAATTCAGTCCATTTACCATTTTCACATTTATTTATGTACGTGTGTGTGAATGCATGCACGTACGCATGCGCGTGTATGTGTGTGTGTGAATGTGAGTGTGAGAGCATGTGTATGCGCGTTTGTGAATGCTTGTGCGTGTGTGTGTATGTTTGTGTGTGTGGGTGTGAATGCTTGCCCGTGTGTGTGTGTGTGTGTGTGTGTGTCTGTGGCATCACTGGATCTAAGTTTTATTGCAGATTTAGGCAGTAGTTTGTGTTGTGTCATTGTGAGTTTGTGTCCTTGCATAATGACATTATTCATCACAATGCCCCTATGAGCTGTCTCAGCTCTGCATCGATTTTCTAATAAAAACCTTATTGTTCCAAAATAAAGGCTGAATAAATCGCAGAGGTCTGGCAAAGACCCACGCCACTTGACACCTCTAAATTGGAAATAATATTTGTTTTCTATAGATGTATGTGCCTTTAAATGTTATCATCAATCCTACTTATCGCATCTCAGGTCAAATGTAGAAGTTCCTGCGAAAGGATAATGCAAGAGGCAGCATGAATGCAGAAACCCACTAAGAGGATTTATACATGAAGAGGGAGCTAGCAGCTTAGCGTAGCCTGTACAGTGTTAGGGGTTAGCAGGGTAGCGTAGCCTGTACAGTGTTAGGAGTTAGCAGGGTAGCGTAGCCTGTACAGTGTTAGGGGTTAGCACGGTAGCGTAGCCTGTACAGTGTTAGGGGTTAGCACGGTAGCGTAGCCTGTACAGTGTTGGGGTTAGCAGGGTAGCGTAGCCTGTACAGTGTTAGGGGTTAGCACGGTAGCGTAGCCTGTACAGTGTTAGGGGTTAGCACGGTAGCGTAGCCTGTACAGTGTTAGGGGTTAGCACGGTAGCGTAGCCTGTACAGTGTTAGGGGTTAGCAGGGTAGCGTAGCCTGTACAGTGTTAGGGGTTAGCACGGTAGCGTAGCCTGTACAGTGTTGGGGTTAGCAGGGTAGCGTAGCCTGTACAGTGTTAGGGGTTAGCACGGTAGCGTAGCCTGTACAGTGTTGGGGTTAGCAGGGTAGCGTAGCCTGTACAGTGTTAGGGGTTAGCAGGGTAGCGTAGCCTGTACAGTGTTAGGGGTTAGCACGGTAGCGTAGCCTGTACAGTGTTAGGGGTTAGCACGGTAGCGTAGCCTGTACAGTGTTAGGGGTTAGCAGGGTAGCGTAGCCTGTACAGTATTAGGGGTTAGCACGGTAGCGTAGCCTGTACAGTGTTAGGGGTTAGCAGGGTAGCGTAGCCTGTACAGTGTTAGGGGTTAGCAGGGTAGCGTAGCCTGTACAGTGTTAGGGGTTAGCACGGTAGCGTAGCCTGTACAGTGTTAGGGGTTAGCAGGGTAGCGTAGCCTGTACAGTGTTAGGGGTTAGCACGGTAGCGTAGCCTGTACAGTGTTGGGGTTAGCAGGGTAGCGTAGCCTGTACAGTGTTAGGGGTTAGCACGGTAGCGTAGCCTGTACAGTGTTGGGGTTAGCAGGGTAGCGTAGCCTGTACAGTATTAGGGGTTAGCACGGTACCGTAGCCTGTACAGTGTTAGGGGCTAGCAGCTTAGCATAGCCTGTACAGTATTAGGGATTAGCACGGTAGCGTAGCCTGTACAGTGTTAGGGGTTAGCACGGTAGCGTAGCCTGTACAGTGTTGGGGCTAGCAGGGTAGCGTAGCCTGTACAGTATTAGGGGTTAGCACGGTAGCGTAGCCTGTACAGTGTTAGGGGTTAGCAGCTTAGCATAGCCTGTACAGTATTAGGGATTAGCACGGTAGCGTAGCCTGTACAGTGTTAGGAGTTAGCAGGATAGCGTAGCCTGTACAGTGTTAGGGGTTAGCACGATAGCGTAGCCTGTACAGTGTTAGAGGTTAGCACAGTAGTGTAGCCTGTACAGTGTTAGGGGTTAGCAGGATAGCGTAGCCTGTACAGTGTTAGAGGTTAGCACAGTAGCGTAGCCTGTACAGTGTTAGGGGTTAGCAGAGTAGCGTAGCCTGTACAGTGTTGGGGTTAGCACGGTAGTGTAGCCTGTACAGTGTTAGAGGTTAGCACAGTAGCATAGCCTGTAAAGTGTTAGGGGTTAGCAGCTTAGCGTAGCCTATACAGTGTTAGGGGTTAGCACGGTAGCGTAGCCTGTAAAGAGTTAAACCTGTTAGATGTTCCTTAGGAGCTAGATGTAGAAGTTAGGAGCCTCTAAAACTTTCCTTTCAGCAAGGTAACACAAGCACATCCTTTGCAGAAGTAGAAGTGTGACGTATAAATGATCGACCTTGCCGCATCTGTAACTGAGCAGCACCTTCTGTTGATCTATTTACCCATCTTCACTTCCTTTTCTCGCCTCTCCTGATTGGTGGAGCTTGGAGGAGGAAGAGGTGGTAGGAGGTGTGGAAGAGTAACTGAAGAGCCCTGGATGTTTTAAGATGGGCTTGGGATGTGTGGATTTAGGGTAATGAGCTGTCCGGCAGGCACCGGGATGGGCGTGGCTCAGGTATGAGATGAGGTGTACATTATCTGCTTCGGCTCAATCCCCCCACATGCAGTGGCTTATGGGAATGTGCACAGTGTGTATAGTTTACTGTCTACAGGCAAAGATACACACACTCACTGCACTTTAGTCTGTATGTCATGCCTGCCCAGCAGAGATCTAAACAGGTTTATTCCTCGTGATGAATGTTTGCAGAATGGATGTATATCCGTAGTCATGCTCTTCAGTTTTTCCTCTTTTCCTTCTTCAGTCTGTCCTCCCTCTGTCTGGAGCTCCCATAATGCACTGCAACAATACTTCCTGCGATGTCTATGCAACACTTGTGAAATTTAAATGCTTGAGTTCTTATTACAATGCAAAAATGAGGCCAGCTAGAGTACAATAGAACTTTAAAAATTCGCATAAATATCAACCACAAATGTAACTAATAGTAAAACAAATTTTAGTGGTTTATTATGAGCCTTTTATTAATAATAGACTCCTCTATTGTTTCCTTTTTCCCTTAAATGCTTAAATGCGATTTATAGGTTTTATTCTTATTCCCTGAAATCTCAGAGAGAATGGGGAGATTGACTGGCTGATTTTCTGAGTAGGGTTTTGAGGATGGATGGTTTAATTGATTGCCAGTGGTGTTTCTGATTTCAGGAGAGGGCTGATCTAAACGGTCCTCATTTGTGTCACCTGCAGAGGTTCTGTAATGGTGTTGAGGTGGAATTCTGGTTTGTTGGGAATATGACGGTCACATCATCATTAGGCATGTATTTAGATGTGTGTTACGGTCACGGTCCCAAAACCCATTCCCTACGGAGGTGATGTGTTCTCAGGTGGCAGGTGGTGAGGTACAGGAGACCACACATACCTGTACATGCACTCATTACATACACACCTTATTGGTGGGATTCATAAATTAAGTGAAAACCTCATTCCCATATTTCATATCTCATCTGAGAGGGAAGAGTTAATGAAATCGGTCTGTGTAATTCACCAGGACAGACCCATGTAGGCCTGAAGCCTGTCGGCAGGCTGATTATTTTCTGTGAGCTGAAAGGCCCATTAAAGCTTCATGGATCACTGTCATATCCATGGAATTATTGAGCTTGGAATCCCTGACACGCCGGCAGGATGCAGCTCCTGACCCTGCTTGCTCTCAGACAGAGACTCCATTTAACACCCACACATTCGCCATTTCAGAGACGCCTTTAGCCTGAGTGATTTACAAAAGGTGCATTTAACATGAAACGCAATCTCTCTCAAGCTGGAACTCCACAAAGCTGCAATCAAATATATGCCTGTTCTTTGATGCTTTTATGGAGCTCTCTCTGTGTGTTTCACACGGGGATGTAGAGGTTCAGTCTTCAGAAAATGGAGCTTGGTCCAAACCTCTCTGTGAGATTTCGGGAGGTAATTACTCTTATAGAGTAGATAGAAACACGGCACCTCAGGGACTCTGTGCACTGTGTCTGTCTGATCCTGCCCTGTGTCTGTCTGATCCTGCTCTGTGTCTGTCTGATCCTGCTCTGTGTCTGTCTGATCCTGCCCTGTGTCTGTCTGATCCTGCTCTGTGTCTGTCTGATCCTGCTCTGTGTCTGTCTGATCCTGCCCTGTGTCTGTCTGATCCTGCTCTGTGTCTGTCTGATCCTGCTCTGTGTCTGTCTGATCCTGCCCTGTGTCTGTCTGATCCTGCCCTGTGTCTGTCTGATCCTGCTCTGTGTCTGTCTGATCCTGCTCTGTGTCTGTCTGATCCTGCCCTGTGTCTGTCTGATCCTGCTCTGTGTCTGTCTGATCCTGCTCTGTGTCTGTCTGATCCTGCCCTGTGTCTGTCTGATCCTGCTCTGTGTCTGTCTGATCCTGCTCTGTGTCTGTCTGATCCTGCCCTGTGTCTGTCTGATCCTGCCCTGTGTCTGTCTGATCCTGCTCTGTGTCTGTCTGATCCTGCTCTGTGTCTGTCTGATCCTGCCCTGTGTCTGTCTGATCCTGCTCTGTGTCTGTCTGATCCTGCCCTGTGTCTGTCTGATCCTGCTCTGTGTCTGTCTGATCCTGCTCTGTGTCTGTCTGATCCTGCCCTGTGTCTGTCTGATCCTGCCCTGTGTCTGTCTGATCCTGCTCTGTGTCTGTCTGATCCTGCTCTGTGTCTGTCTGATCCTGCTCTGTGTCTGTCTGATCCTGCTCTGTGTCTGTCTGATCCTGCCCTGTGTCTGTCTGATCCTGCCCTGTGTCTGTCTGATCCTGCCCTGTGTCTGTCTGATCCTGCCCTGTGTCTGTCTGATCCTGCCCTGTGTCTGTCTGATCCTGCCCTGTGTCTGTCTGATCCTGCCCTGTCCTCACTGTACTGCTCCCACCAGTGCGCTGTTTTACCCCCCACCGCTTCAGTGGCCTGAGTGAATGCTAATCCTTCCATTACCCCTGACCCCTGACCCCTGACCCCTGACCCCTAACCCGTGACTCTAACCCCAACTCTACCCGCAGGAAACTAAAAAAGTGTGTGTGTCCTTTATGGGTAGGTATGTGTGTGGCCTGTCTGCACGTGTGTGTGTGTGTCCTGCACACCTCTGTAAGCCCTCTTTCACACACTATCTGCTCAGAGCATGCTCGCTGTGCGGGCGTGTTGAACTCTGGCTTTGATTAGTAAGGTCTTGGAAGAGCCCAGTTCAGTGGATAGACGAAGAACGGAGGGGAGGATGAGATAGTTTGGTAGTGTGGCACAGCTGTAGTGGAGTTTGAATAACACAGAGGCTGGTTCTGCTGCAGTAAAACATTAATCAGATGAAGACGGATTTTGAGGTTTTTCCTGCTCTTGGTGGGATAAACAAGGCTGCACGCCGCTCCGGCTGCCGTCAGCGGGGAGTGTTTGTTCCCCAACCTCCGCTGGGACGGGGCCCATATTTATACACCCTCGCCCAGGGAGGACTGTGGGAAACGGGCGCCATAACTCACCATGCAAGGCTGTGGGCTGTGGAGCAGTGTGGGGCAGCAGTGTGGAGCAGCAGTGTGGAGCAGTGGTCAGAGCAGCAGCAGTGTGGAGCAGTGGTCAGAGCAGCAGTGTGGAGCAGTGGTCAGAGCAGCAGTGTGGAGCAGTGGTCAGAGCAGCAGTGTGGAGCAGCAGTGTGGAGCAGTGGTCAGAGCAGCAGTGTGGAGCAGTGGTCAGAGCAGCAGTGTGGAGCAGTGGTCAGAGCAGCAGTGTGGAGCAGCAGTGTGGAGCAGTGGTCAGAGCAGCAGTGTGGAGCAGTGGTCAGAGCAGCAGTGTGGAGCAGTGGTCAGAGCAGCAGTGTGGAGCAGTGGTCAGAGCAGCAGTGTGGAGCAGCAGTGTGGAGCAGTGGTCAGAGCAGCAGTGTGGAGCAGTGGTCAGAGCAGCAGTGTGGAGCAGTGGTCAGAGCAGCAGCAGTGTGGAGCAGTGGTCAGAGCAGCAGTGTGGAGCAGTGTGGAGCAGTGGGTAGAACAGCAGTGTGGAGCAGTGGTCAGAGCAGCAGTGTGGGGCAGTGGTCAGAGCAGCAGTGTGGAGCAGTGGTCAGAGCAGCAGTGTGGAGCAGTGGTCAGAGCAGCAGTGTGGAGCAGTGGTCAGAGCAGCAGTGTGGAGCAGTGGTCAGAGCAGCAGTGTGGAGCAGTGGTCAGGGCAGCAGTGTGGAGCAGTGGTCAGAGCAGCAGTGTGGAGCAGTGGTCAGAGCAGCAGTGTGGAGCAGTGGTCAGAGCAGCAGTGTGGAGCAGTGGTCAGAGCAGCAGTGGTCAGAGCAGCAGTGTGGAGCAGTGGTCAGAGCAGCAGTGTGGAGCAGTGGTCAGAGCAGCAGTGTGGAGCAGCAGTGTGTAGCAGTGATCAGAGCAGCAGTGTGGAGCAGTGGTCAGAGCAGCAGTGTGGAGCAGTGGTCAGAGCAGCAGTGTGGAGCAGTGGTCAGAGCAGCAGTGTGGAGCAGTGGTCAGAGCAGCAGTGTGGAGCAGTGGTCAGAGCAGCAGTGTGGAGCAGTGGTCAGAGCAGCAGTGTGGAGCAGTGGTCAGAGCAGCAGTGTGGAGCAGTGGTCAGGGCAGCAGTGTACAGAGCCATAGTCAAAATTCAGGAAATCAAATCATTACTTTCATGAATATTTGATTTAACTTCCTCTTTAATTGTGACTGTATGAGATGATGACTGTGTTTTTCGTGATCCTTGTTTTGTCCATTTTTGAAGCGTCCTCATTATTTTGATTTCATTAATGAAGTGTTTTCAGTGAAGGCTCATCCTCCTCCTTTCAGTGGGAACCCCAGTTTGGTCTCTTTTGCATTAGAGGGAGAAAGAATTGATTTTAGCAGAATAATACACTTCATTTATTTACACTTACATTCATTATAACCACCCTGTTCACAGAAAATATAATTTTCCACCCTTTCTCTTTAAACTGTGATAGATTTTTTTTATAAACCCTGGAGAGACCATCTGTGGCAGAAGTACATTAACCTGGTGTGTGTGTGTGTGTGTGTGTGTGTGTGTGTGTGTGTGTGTGTGTGTGTGTGTGTGTGTGCGCGCGCGCATGTGTACGGGTGTGTTTGTGTGTCTGTAGGTGTATGCATGTGTGTGTGTGTGTGTGTATGTGTAGGTGTACACGTGTATGCATGTGTGTAGGTGTGTGCATGTGTATGTCTGTGTGAGTGTGTGCGTGTGTGTAGGTGTACGCATGTATGCGTGTGTGCATGTGTGCATGTGTGTTTGTGTGTAGATGTATGCGTGTGTGTGTGTGCACGTGTGTGCTTGTGTATGTCTGTGTGAGTGTGTGTGTGTGTGTGTGTATGTGTGTGTGTGTAGGTGTGTGCTTGTGTATGTCTGTGTGTGTGTACGCATGTATGCGTCTGTGTGCGTGTGTGTGTGTGTGTGTGTGTGTAGGTGGGTGCTTGTGTATGTCTATGTGAGTGTGTGAGATCTGACAGATGTGCGACAGGTTTTTCCACCCTGCTGTTCAGGGTAACTCACGCTGTCACACGTTAAGACTCACAGCCTCGTGGAGCTGAAAGCAAAAGTCTCTCAGTGTTACATGATCAGGATTTCAAACAATTTGAAAAGTCATCACTGTTTAGTCTCCTTAATATGTCTGCTGGTGTCACCTGCTAACAGCTACAGAGCTGTGCTACTGCACCGCTAACAGCTACAGAGCTGTGTTACTGCACTGCTAACAGCTACAGAGCTGTGCTACTGCACCGCTAACAGCTACAGAGCTGTGTTACTGCACTGCTAACAGCTACAGAGCTGTGCTACTGCACTGCTAACAGCTACAGAGCTGTGTTACTGCACTGCTAACAGCTACAGAGCTGTGCTACTGCACCGCTAACAGCTACAGAGCTGTGTTACTGCGCCACTAACAGCTACAGAGCTGTGTTACTGCGCCGCTAACAGCTACAGAGCTGTGTTACTGCGCCGCTAACAGCTACAGAGCTGTGCTACTGCACCGCTAACAGCTACAGAGCTGTGTTACTGCGCCGCTAACAGCTACAGAGCTGTGTTACTGGAGATGTGTGTGTGTGTTGGTCTGTACTTGGAGATGTGTGTGTGTTGGTCTGTAGTTGGAGATGTGTCTGTGTGTTGGTCTGTAGTTGGAGATGTGTCTGTGTGCTGGTCTGTAGTTGGAGATGTGTGTGTGTTGGTCTGTAGTTGGAGATGTGTGTGTGTGTGTGTGTTGGTCTGTACTTGGAGATGTGTGTGTGTTGGTCTGTAGTTGAAGATGTGTCTGTGTGTTAGTCTGTAGTTGGAGATGTGTCTGTGTGTTGGTTTGTAGTTGGAGATGTGTCTGTGTGTTGGTCTGTAGTTGGAGATGTGTGTTGGTCTGTAGTTGGAGATGTGTGTGTGTTGGTCTGTAGTTGGAGATGTGTGTGTGTTGGTCTGTACTTGGTGATGTGTGTGTGTTGGTCTGTAGTTGGAGATGTGTGTGTGTTGGTCTGTACTTGGAGATGTGTGTGTGTTGGTCTGTAGTTGAAGATGTGTCTGTGTTGGTCTGTAGTTGGAGATGTGTCTGTGTGTTGGTCTGTAGTTGGAGATGTGTGTTGATCTGTAGTTGGAGATGTGTGTGTGTGTGTGTGTGTGTTGGTCTGTACTTGGAGATGTGTGTGTGTTGGTCTGTAGTTGGAGATGTGTCTGTGTGTTGGTCTGTAGTTGGAGATGTGTCTGTGTGTTGGTCTGTAGTTGGAGATGTGTGTTGGTCTGTAGTTGGGGATGTGTGTGTGTTGGTCTGTAGTTGGAGATGTGTGTTGGTCTGTACTTGGAGATGTGTGTGTGTTGGTCTGTCGTTGAAGATGTGTCTGTGTGTTGGTCTGTAGTTGGAGATGTGTCTGTGTGTTGGTCTGTAGTTGGAGATGTGTGTTGGTCTGTAGTTGGATATGTGTGTGTTGGTCTGTACTTGGAGATGTGTGTGTGTGTGTGTTGGTCTGTACTTGGAGATGTGTGTGTTGGTCTGTAGTTGGAGATGTGTGTGTGTTGGTCTGTAGTTGAAGATGTGTGTGTGTTAGTCTCTAGTTGGAGATGTGTCTGTGTTGGTCTGTAGTTGGAGATGTGTCTGTGTTGGTCTGTAGTTGGAGATGTGTGTGTGTTGGTCTGTAGTTGAAGATGTGTGTGTGTTAGTCTCTAGTTGGAGATGTGTCTGTGTGTTGGTCTGTAGTTGGAGATGTGTGTTGGTCTGTAGTTGAAGATGTGTCTGTGTGTTGGTCTGTAGATGGAGATGTGTCTGTGTGTTGGTCTGTAGATGGAGATGTGTGTGTGTTGGTCTGTAGTTGGAGATGTGTGTTGGTCTGTAGTTGGAGATGTGTCTGTGTGTTGGTCTGTAGTTGGAGATGTGTCTGTGTGTTGGTCTGTGGTCAGAGGCTGTATTGCAGCATGTGTTCCTGTAGACAGTCTGTGAATCTGTGCTCTTGGCTCTCTGAGTGGAGGTCATACACACCATTTTGTATTTGGATCATGTTTATAAACAGATGAATCAGTATTAACTCTGCACAGCATTCACTGAATCTTTAACATGTTGAATCAAATTTCCGCCCCAGTTTGCTAATTAGTCGGACCCCCTCTCCTGTAATGGCACTGTAATTAGTTGGACCCCCTCTCCTTTTTTGTGATTGTGAGCGATTGTGTCCTGACGCAGTGTTAATTAGTCTGGGATATAAATTGGTTATGCAGGCCTCTTTCCTTAATTGCCTTTTCTTCCGTTTAGATTTAATTGGGCCTCTGTTGTGTTTATTGATTCCCTTTGATATGCTTTAATTTGGATGATTTTCTATATTTATTTTGGAGGGCAGCATACAGGGCGTCTCCGCTGTCTGTGGGAAAGCCCTGCAGGGGAGCGTCCTGCCCCTAGTGGCTGAGTCTGACACTACCCCTCATAGGCAGCTCATATGCAGCTCATAGACGGCTCATAGACAGCTTCTGTTAGACTTAATGTGTGTGTGTGTTCTGTAGGAGGTAATGTGTGTGTGTGTTCTGTGAGAGGTAGTGTGTGTGCATGTGTGGTGTATAAGAGGTCGTGTGTGTGTGTTCTGTAGGAGGTAATGTGTGTGTGTGTTCTGTGAGAGGTAGTGTGTGTGCATGTGTGGTGTATAAGAGGTCGTGTGTGTGTGTTCTGTAGGAGGTAATGTGTGTGTGTTGTGTACACAGGTAACTTCTCTCTGGCAGAGCTGGGTGTGTGTGAGCCGGCCCCTCTGGGCCAGCTGCCCCGCGGCTACGCCCTCAGCCCTGCCTCCACCGCGGACTCCCACCCTGAGGGGGCGCTGTGCCCCGATCACACCGCCACACTCTGGGGGGGTCACGAGGTCAAGTCCCCCCACAGCTCCGGGCTCTCCAGCCGAGAGAACTCCGCCCTCACCCTCACCGACTCAGACAACGACAAGTCCGACGAGGAGACAGGTAGGACCGCTGGAGCCCGGAGAGAGAGAGTGAGAGAAACCGTGAAGGAGAGGTGGAGGAGAGAAACACTCACTGTGTCCACACTGGGCTGTACACACACTCACGTTGCTCCAGACAGGGCCTCTTGTCTGTATTCTCCTGCTGGAGCACAGGCGGGTTGTGACTCCATGACAGGGGATCTGGTGTGTGACCAGGAGATCTGGTGTGTGAGTATTCAGGAAATCTGGTGTTTGTGATCAGAAGATCTGGTGAGTGACAGGAGATCCGGTGTGTGAGTGACAGGAGGTCTGGTGTGTGTGATCAGGAGATCTGGTGTGTGAGTGACAGGGGATCTGGTGTGTGTGATTAGGAGATCTGGTGTGTGAGTGACAGGGGATCTGGTGTGTGTGATTAGGAGATCTGGTGTGTGAGTGACAGGGGATCTGGTGTGAGTGACAGGAGGTCTGGTGTGTGAGTGACAGGAGGTCTGGTGTGTGAGTGACAGGAGGTCTGGTGTGTGAGTGACAGGAGGTCTGGTGTGTGTGATCAGAAGATCTGGTGTGTGAGTGACAGGAGATCTGGTGTGTGAGTGACAGGGGATCTGGTGTGTGAGTGACAGGAGATCTGGTGTGTGAGTGACAGGAGGTCTGGTGTGTGAGTGACAGGAGGTCTGGTGTGTGAGTGACAGGAGATCTGGTGTGTGAGTGACAGGGATCTGGTGTGAGTGACAGGAGGTCTGGTGTGTGAGTGACAGGGAATCTAGTGTGATCTCTGTGTTTGCAGTGTATATGTGCAGGTGGTCTTGTAAAATGGAGTAAAACTTTGGGTGGGTGTGATGGGATGGACAAATAATTCCATAGGCTCTGTGCACTGTTTATTAAGGGCTGCAGGGTTTTTGATATTTGAGAAGCAAACTATTTACATTGTATTTTGTGCATTTTGTGTATTTTGCATATTTTGTGTCTGACAGCAAATGTTCCCTCTGGTCGGTATTTCCGTCTGAACCTGACAGCAGCAAATTGTCTTGTTGCTTTGTGTGTTTGCTCAGTTTTAAATTGTGTCGATCATTAATGGTTAAAAAAAAAAAACTGATTTAGATTTAGCCCTGAAACATCTCTGCTGTGAATTTACACAGCACTAACACTAAACAAAACTGATTTTTATCATTTGTGTCAAGCACTCAACAGCTATTAAACACCTCAATAATATGTCTGACTTTCATCTGTGAGGCTGGTAATCACTTTGCTGCTAATTGTCATGCTTATCTCTGCCTCCTGATAGATACAGTGGTGTGTGAGAGCTTCACCAGATGGAGCAGAAGATTGTGCTGTGAACACCATTGCAGAATATACCCTACAGCAGTGTGAACACCATTACACTCAGAATATACCCTACAGCAGTGTGAACACCTTTACACTCAGAATATACCATACAGCAGTGTGAACACCTTTACACTCTGAATATACCCTACAGCAGTGTGAACACCTTTACACTCTGAATACACCCTACAGCAGTGTCAACACCATTACACTCTGAATATACCCTACAGCAGTGTCAACACCATTACACTCTGAATATACCCTACAGCAATGAGAATGCCATTACACTCTTCTGAATACAGCATATATATATATATATATATATATATATATATATATATATATATATATATATATATAATGTTTTATTCATTTCACAAGAACCGAGGATTACTTTTTTTTTGGCACAGCCATGGACTTTTAATTACCCATTTTATTCTTAGGTACTTCTTGACTTGTTTATGGCTACAGTTCAGCTCCATTTACCTGCACGTGTTTAAACGGGATTAAATATGTGATTTTATCTTCTTCCTGAGAGTATGTTGAAGTGGGCGTGTGCTTGGCACGGCGTGGTGAATCAGTCCCACCTGCTCAGCCTGCTGGGAGATAATGTGCCAGGCGGAGGAACCTGCCGGGTTGTCTATCTCCTGTGAATCACCGGCAGTTGTATTATTAAACGGTGTGTCAGAGCTGAGCTGATCCGTCTAATTATAATGTGAGCCATGAAGAAACAGGCTGAACGCACTACACATGATTCAGCAGTCTCTCCTCCTCCTTCTCTCCTCCCATCCTTTTCTCATCTTCTCATTTTTGCCTTCTGCGGCACTCCCCCTTCTTTTCTGTTCTCTGTGTCAAAAGACTGTGACTGACAGGTGTCACTCATGACTGTGTTTGTGTGAGGGAAATGATGCGGAATGGAAAACAAACATACAAGCCCTCCAATATCTACAATATGCACTTTATCTGCAATAACAGGCATTTTTATCCAGAATAACACTGCCTACATTCAGTAGAAGGCCTTTACAGACTCCTGAACAGGTCACACATTAATCACACAGATTACATTTTAACAGACAAAGAAGTAGCTACGTGGTGAGTGATGCTTTGTGAATACAGATCAGTACTGGATTAATTTATCAAGACCTATACACCAGCAAGACCCCTCCGTTCTGCCACTCTGTGCCGTCTAGCACCTCCCCCTCGCCACACCTGCACTTCTCGCTCACGACTGCTGTCTGTCCTGGTCCCACGATGGTGGAATGACCTCCCGGTGGATGTCAGAACGGCAGAGTCTCTGACCTCTTTCAAGCGCAGACTGAAGACTCATCTCTTCAGGCTACACCTTTCCCTCCCTAACTCACCACCATGATTAGCCTTATATATGCCATAGACTATAATGGCACTTATATAGTTAAATAGATATTTTTGTGTTTTGTATTAGCTATTGTATTGTTGTACTCGGGGTATTCTAGCTGCCAACTGTGGTATGCTAGTTTGGAAGTTGATGTATTCTTCAAGGGTTCAGATTATATCTGTGTGGTTACACTAGGACTCGGAACCGTACTGTCCTCTCAGGTCCTCTTCACACTTGTACTTGTGTTTGATCTGCACTTTGTTGTACGTCGCTCTGGATAAGAGCGTCTGCTAAATGCCTGGTAATGTAATGTAATGAACTGATTTAGCAGTTCAGTCCAACGTTTCTGCATAATTCTATGGAGCTATAGTGTGGTATATGGTGTGGTTTTATTTTTTTAGTACAGAGTGTGGTTTTTACATGTGAACTCATCTCATTACATGTGGGAACTCATCTCATTTCTGCTTTTTGAATTGTCCTTCTCTCTCGGTTCACCTTCCCTCTGGTCTCTTTTGAATCTTTCTCTTTGTCTCTCGCTTGAAAGGGAACAGCGTGTGCTTTGATGTGTCGGTGCTTGAGCTGCTCAGTGGCTCAGTTTTGAGATGGATAGGTTAGAAAGGTTACTGGGTGTGAAACTCTGTTTTTTTTTACCTTTTGCTCTGTCTTTGTTTGTGTTGCATTCATCCTCCCACCTGCCGGGGGCGCAGTTCTGACTGGCTTGTGTTACACAGTTACCTGATCCCCTGATACACTGTGTGTGTGGGCTTTTCCAGCAGGCGTATCCGTTTTAGAGTCTGAGTGAAAGGTACAGTATGAACAGAGCGTGTTTAGGGTAAAATGGTAGGACCCACTCTTGTCTTATTTTGACTTTTCTCTAATCCATCTCATCCAGCATTATGGCCTGTGATTGGTGCACATAGCAGTGTTCCGGCCTGTAATTGGCTCACATAGCAGTGTTCTGCTCTGTGATTGGCCCACCTAGCAGTGTTCTGGCCTGCAATTGGCTCACATTGCAGTGTTCTGCCCTGTCATTGGCCCATGTAGCAGCGTTCTGGCCTGTGATTGGCCCATGTTGCAGCATTCTGCTCTGTGATTGGCCCATGTAGCAGTGGCTCAGGTGCTTAAGTACTCCCTCTCTTAGTACTTAAGCACCTGAGCCAACAGCACCAAGCCTGCATCTGAACCCAACAGCAGCCGAGCCTGCATCTGGACCCAGCAGAACCAAGCCTGAATCTGGACCCAACAGCACCAAGCCTGCATCTGAACCCAACAGCACCAAGCCTGCATCTGGACCCAGCAGAACCAAGCCTGAATCTGGACCCAACAGCACCAAGCCTGCATCTGGACCCAACAGCACCAAGCCTGCATCTGAACCCAACAGCACCAAGCCAGCATCTGGACCCAACAGCACCAAGCCTGCATCTGGACCCAACAGCACCAAGCCTGCATCTGGACCCAACAGCACCAAGCCTGCACCAGCATCACAGGATTTTAGAAAGGCAGGAAAGGATCGCTGCCAGGTTGCAGATTGCAGTTGTTCATGGCGTTTATCTTCAATAGATGCCAGGGCTTCCTGTGTTTGCTTTGTCGATGAGTGTCACCCTCTTGCTCCTCCTGCGCCTCCTGCGCCTCCTGCTCCTGCGCTGTGTTCCATACGGGAGGGGAGTGCACAGTTGAAGCTGGATCAGGGCACAGTTGAAGCTGGATCAGGGCACAGTTGAAGCTGGATCAGGGCACAGTTGTAGCTGGATCAGGGCACAGTTGAAGCTGGATCAGGGCACGCCCCTGTCATCAGCACACGTTCAGTGTGAGACACGTGGTGACATATTCAGAGCTCCACCAATTTCCTTGGCTCGGACGCTCTGACAAAAAAATCAATCATGTTTGATTTTATTGGCAGTCTTTAGGCATGGCTCATATATTGTGTGATGTGCAACGATGCAGTTTATAACCTGGAGCTGTCCGCAGCCAATGAGCTGAGTCCTTTTTGGCCCAAACAGAACCACACTCAGGTAGCCAAAATGGAGGCCAGGAGCAGGAATGGTGGAATGCTGTGGTTCTGTTAGCCTGTGCTACAGAGAAGCCCTGGTTCTGTTAGCCTGTGCTACAGAGAAGCCCTGGTTCTGTTAGCCTGTGCTACAGAGAAGCCCTGGTTCTGTTAGCCTGTGCTACAGAGAAGCCCTGGTTCTGTTAGCCTGTGCTACAGAGAAGCCCTAGTTCTGTTAGCCTGTGCTACAGAGAAGCCCTGGTTCTGTTAGCCTGTGCTACAGAGAAGCCCTGGTTCTGTTAGCCTGTGCTACAGGGAAGCACTGCCACCCCAGGTTTAGATGGGAGATGAAAATAATCTAATTTCTGTTTGTGTTCAGTAGAGATAAATCATAATCAACGCAACTTGGAAATATACCAATGCTGAATGCTCACTAAAAGTGTGTGTGTGTGTGTGTGTGTGTTTGCATATTCTGAAAAGTGTGTCAAGTTGTATTAATTTTTGTGACGTTGTACCATAGAAGTTTTTTAATGAGCTCAGGAAATAATGATTAAAAGAGTTATATTTGTTTTGTCGAACACTTCTAAAGTCTCCTCAACAAAGCAGCAGAGCTGATGTGAGCCAATCAACATGTTCAGCGGTGAAAAGGCCCCCAGCCAGAGGGGGGAAAAAATACAAGATAAAGGAATAAAAAGAAAAGAGTTTATGTCAGGGGTGAAATGGAGGGAGTGCCTCCCTCTTAATGTCAGTGAGGAGGAAGAGGAGGAGGAAGAGGAAGATGAGGAAGATGAAGAGGGTGAGGAGGAGGAGGAGGGTGTCTGTCTATCCGAGCAGGAATAATCTGCAGCAGTCCCTAACCCTAACTAATTTCATTCAATTATTTAAAATCTACAGTATCTTTTATATTATTTTTGATGCTTGTGCATGCTTTATTTGACTTGCTTGACGTTTTCTGTCTGTGCTTGACATTATGGATAATGTGTTTTTGAGATGATTTATTTATTTATATCTGCTGTGTTGTGTTGAAGAGGAGATCTTGATCTCAATGAGACAGACTGTTCAGGTTGGGTTAAATACAGCAGTGTTAAGCTGTAATAGTGTTCAGGTTGGGTTAAATACAGCAGTGTTAAGCTGTAATAGTGTTCAGGTTGGGTTAAATACAGCAGTGATAAGCTGTAATAGTGTTCAGGTTGGGTTAAATACAGCAGTGATAAAGCTGTAATAGTGTTCAGGTTGGGTTAAATACAGCAGTGTTAAGCTGTAAGAGTGTTCAGGTTGGGTTAAATACAGCAGTGTTAAGCTGTAAGAGTGTTCAGGTTGGGTTAAATACAGCAGTGTTAAGCTGTAAGAGTGTTCAGGTTGGGTTAAATACAGCAGTGTTAAGCTGTAAGAGTGTTCAGGGTCCAAATCCTCAGTCCTAACGCCGCTGCTTGCTCGCTGTGCGACCGGACCCCGCAGGGTTCTGCCCAGCGCACACACGCCTTCAGCTGTTCTGCCCAGCGCACACACGCCCTCAGCTGTTCTGCCCAGCGCACACACGCCTTCAGCTGTTCTGCCCAGCGCACACACGCCTTCAGCTGTTCTGCCCAGCGCACACACGCCTTCAGCTGTTCTGCCCAGCGCACACACGCCTTCAGCTGTTCTGCCCAGCGCACACACGCCCTCAGCTGTTCTGCCCAGCGCACACACGCCTTCAGCTGTTCTGCCCAGCGCACACACGCCTTCAGCTGTTCTGCCCAGCGCACACACGCCTTCAGCTGTTCTGCCCAGTGCACACACGCCTTCAGCTGTTCTGCCCAGCGCACACACGCCCTCAGCTGTTCTGCCCAGCGCACACACGCCTTCAGCTGTTCTGCCCAGCGCACAGACGCCTTCAGCTGTTCTGCCCAGCGCACAGACGCCCTCAGCTGTTCTGCCCAGCGCACACACGCCTTCAGCTGTTCTGCCCAGCGCACAGACGCCTTCAGCTGTTCTGCCCAGCGCACACACGCCTTCAGCTGTTCTGCCCAGCGCACACACGCCTTCAGCTGTTCTGCCCAGCGCACAGACGCCTTCAGCTGTTCTGCCCAGCGCACAGACGCCCTCAGCTGTTCTGCCCAGTGTGGCTGTGTGCCGCTCTGCAGGTGCGTCTCTCAGGCGTGTCACTAATGGAACAGTCTGGAAGCTTCGCCACAGGCTGCTCTTACAGAAGTCATGGCCTGCGCTTCTGAGGGACGAGGCTGGCCCATTGGTCCACTGGCACACGCGGTGCACACGCTTCTTGGCGTGTTCCCCCCCCCATCCACGCTTGGCTTTGAGGAGCAGAATGGTTGAGCTAATGAAAGGAATTGTGGGGGTTTTGGAAAAGGTCATATCGATGTTTCCCCCTCAGTGCTAAAGGCCCCATCGCCCTGTATCGAGTGGGGCTTTCTCCGTGCTCGCTCTGTCTTCATGCACATTGATTAACACGGAAACTTCCAGAACTCCATCCTGCTGTCCGTCTCCTTCAGCCCGACCCCGGGGCTCTGTGCACAGAAACGTGGGAGGAGAGCTGGGATCGATGTTCGCCAAAGCAGCAGAGAGGGACTGTTCATTTCCTCAGGTCACAACTTCCAAGCGCAAAATAATCAATCACCAGCAATTTACCACATGTATTATCTTTTAAAAGTGTTCATTAAAGAAAATATAGCATAACTGTTTGGAGGCTTGCTCATTGAAGGGTGCTGTAGTCTGGAGAATAACCGTGCCCTTAGCGTTATGGAGAGTGGGGGAGATTCAGGCGGCATTGGTGAACACAGAAACACCGATGCTGATGGGGATTGGTCAGTACTCTCTGGCTGCAGCCTGGTCACGTGACCTCACAGCCTGTCCCTGTGTTGCAGCATGTGGGCTTTCCCTGCAGCTCACCACTGCCCCCTGTGGCCAGCCTGGTCCCTGCAGCCTGTCTGCAGCAGCTGCGACTGCACGGCCGAGCGGGATGGGACGGCCGTCTGCGCTCCACGTCTGCTCTCTGTTTGGCTGAGAAAAATTAATTCATGAAATTAAACTGATAAAAGCGAAGACATGGGATCAGCATGTTTGCGTTTGCCGGTGGAAATAATAACAAGAATAAAGAGGGGAAATCTGAGTGTGTAAGATTTACGACGGCTCAGGGCTGCAGTCCTGTCTCTCTGCGGACAGAGCTGTGAGCGAACAGGAGGATCCTGTACATACACTGCCCAGCCCATCGACCTGGCAGAGTGACTAAAACACCCGCAATCTGGGAAAACCCGAGCGATCCGCGCAGAGTGACTAAAACACCCGCAATCTGGGAAAACCCGAACGATCCGCGCAGAGTGACTAAAACACCCGCAATCTGGGAAAACCCGAACGATCCGCGCAGAGTGACTAAAACACCCGCAATCTGGTAAAACAGAGCGATCCGCGCAGAGTGACTAAAACACCCGCAATCTGGGAAAACCGAGCGATCCGCACAGAGTGACTAAAACACCCGCAATCTGGGAAAACTGAGCGATCCGCGCAGAGTGACTAAAACACCTGTAATCTGGTAAAACCTGAGCGATCCGCGCAGAGTGACTAAAACACCCGCAATCTGGGAAAACCTGAGCGATCCGTGCAGAGTGACTAAAACACCCGCAATCTGGGAAAACCCAGCGATCCGCGCAGAGTGACTAAAACACCCGCAATCTGGGAAAACCAGAGCGATCCGCGCAGAGTGACTAAAACACCCGCAATCTGGGAAAACCTGAGTGATCCGCGCAGAGTGACTAAAACACCCGCAATCTGGGAAAACCTGAGCGATCCGCGCAGAGTGACTAAAACACCTGTAATCTGGGAAATCTGAGCGATCCGCGCAGAGTGACTAAAACACTTGTTATCTGGAAACGAGTATGAAATCCTGTGCCTGAATTCACATTAATTAATGTAGTTGTCAACATGAATGAATTGATTTACAAATGAATGGTTGGTAAGTAAATGTTATTCATATAGCACCTTTCACAGACAGAGTCACAAAGTGCTTCACAGGATCAAAAAGAAAAAGAAAAGGAAATAATAACAATAATAATGCATAAAAGAACAGTCAATAAAACCAACAAATCACAAATAAACGGACATGAAATAAACGGAAATACAGTCACAACAGCTAGACAAACGCCTGTCTGAAGAGATGTGCCTTTAGCTGCTTTTAAAAATTTACAATTCAGGCCTGATTTGAAGGCTCAGTCACCTTTAGTTTTGAGCCTAGTGCGAGGGACAATCAGTAAGACCTCAGAGACCTGCTGGCAACATATGGGTGGAGCAGATCCAGAAGGTAAGCAGGTGCCTGACCATGGAGGGCTCTATATGTGATCACAAGAACCATGAACTGGACCCTGAACTTGACAGGTAGCCAGTGTAAGAAGACCAAGCTAGGAGTGATATGACATGACCTCCTGGACCTGGTCAGCAGCCTGGCAGCAGCATTTTGGACCAGTTTTAGACGGTCCAGAGATGATTTGCTGATGCAGGTAAAAAGCGAGTTACAATAGTCTAGGCATGATGAGATAAAAGCATGTATAATCATTTCCAGCTCAGAGTGTGATACAACAGACCTGAGTTTAGTAATGCTTCTAAGGTGGAAAAAACATGTACGGGACAAAGACTTAATGTGCTTGTCAAGATGCATAGCCTGATCAAAGATAACAACAAGATTTCTCAATTCCGAGCGCACATTTGACTTAAGAGACCCAATACAATTTACAACATTAGAAACAATATTATCAGCAGCAATGAAGAGGACTTCAGTTTTGTCTGCATTTAACTGGAGAAAGTTACTGGCCATCCAGTCCTTAATGGCAGACAAGCAGCCATGTAGTACATTGAGTTTATCAATCCTGTCAGGTTTAAAAGAAACATATAACTGAATGTCGTCCGCATAGCAATGGTAGGAAATACCTTTGAATTTGCACTGAGCTGCACTGAGATCCAGCACCAGCAGGATAGAGCAGTCACCAGCATCTGAGGACATTATAATGTCATTTGAAACTCTGAGTAGAGCTGTTTCTGTCGAGTGCTTCTGGCGAAAACCAGACTGGAATTTGTCAAAGATGTTGTGGTGATTTAAAACATCAGTGAGCTGATAGGCAACTATTTTTTCTAAGATTTTTGAAATAAAAGGCAGCTTTGATATAGGCCTATAGTTCTTGGGTCTAAGTTTTTTAAGGAGCAGCTGGACCAGTGTTAATTTTGACAGCAAATTTTGATTTAGTTTTAGTCATAGTCTTTTGAATAAAATGCCATTTAGTTTGTCATATTTTAGTAATCTGAATTGTTTTAGTTTTAGTCTAGTTTTAGTCAACTAAATATCATAAGATTTTTAAATATACAGTAGAGTTAGTCGACTAAAATCTAATGGGTTTAGTTAAAGTGTAATGCATTATTCAAGCATTTCTCTAGAATTTCCATTGTATATTCCTGGAGGAAACATCTATTAACCCGTTATTATGGAATGGTATTAAGGATTGAATGTACAATACAGACACAGGTAACTGTTGTGATTATATGAAACATATCTTTATTTATCATGAAATGTAATCCATATAAAACCAAGTCTCATAAAGAAACAAGAATACAGCCTTGGTTTTTCACAAAAGATAATTATATATGCATTGTTTATAACAACTTGCATATAACATTCTTCCTTCTTTCAAGCAGAAGTGCAAAACAAAAAACTGTATTGGCTGTAATGCCAGAGCTGGTTTCTTCTCCTTCTGTGGTGTGTTTAAATGCTGCCACCATATTACTCCCATCGTCTGTTATTACAGTCAGCATCTTCTCCTTTGGTATGCCCAACTCTTGGATACATTTGTCCACACGTCTTGATTGACTGTGCAGTGTGTGGGTGGGCTACTTGTTCAAGGGCCAATAATATGTGTTTGGGTTTATTTTGTTCAACACAAAAGTAGCATGAACTTATAGCAAGAAATTAAGCTGTCAGTCCTTTTTTTGTCCACAGGTCAATGCCAATAGATACTCTCCGGGCAGCAGCCAGTTTCTTTTTTTGTCTTTCATCTTCATAATGTTTGTCAATCAGATTGCTTATTTTAGTTTTCGTTGGAACAGTCAGCCTCCTATCTACTGTCTCCATCATTAGAACAAAAATCCTCATCTTCAATCGTTGTGACTGGTAATCCTGTGCGCCCAATCCATTTTGCCATGGCCTCCTCCTTGGTCTGTTGTTCTTTAGAGTCACTTTTGTACTTTGAAGCACGCAGAAGAGCTGTTGAAATATTCTGCTGGGATGCACTAGCTTTATTTGCCCTCAGTGGCCCATCCTTGTCATTGGAGGTCTTCTGTATCTGTGAGGTTGAATAAGGGGAAAAATCTAGTTCTGATTTTTCTCTCACTCCCCTCTCTCATACACGCGCGCACACAGCTCCAAGTTGTCTCTATACTACATTTCTGCTAATGTCTCCCGTAATATGTCTAACATTAAGTAAACTACATTTCTTCAAAGATGCATTCTTCTTTTTATTACGTATTTGTTTCAATTTCAGGACAGTGAAACTTTATACGTAGGCCATTATCTTTAGCATGTCAATCGATCTTTTGATTCACGACCTATGATTAGGAACTCTGGGCCATTCACTTCCCTAATCAGTACAGGACAGCGGTGGTTTCTTTTAGCTTGTATTGTATTTCAAGTTTAGCGAAAACACACCAGCTCGGTTAGCTGATAAAATAGCGTTATCTTGAAGAAAAACATTTAAAGTAAGTGTGCTTACCTTTGCATGCATTTCGGGATGACTCGTCTGCAAATGTCGCTTCAAGTTCGTTGTGTTTTTACCGGTGAGTGTCGCTCCACATGGTTTACAAATACTCTTGTTTTCCTTGACATCAAATGTAGAATTTATCCGTATGTCTGTTGTTCTCTTTCTCCCAAACGTTGACATTTCTGTACTACAGTTTATGATGGGTCATGCAGCAAGTGTATGCTAGTGGACTTCCTGCCGGGTAGATCAGAACGTTACTATTTAATTTCAAGTGTGCATTAGATTAACCTCCATACCACGCAGAGTTTAGTTCTGATTGGATCTCATCCCAAATCGTCCCTCCCTAACATTTTCGTCTCGTTTTTAATGGTTGACGAAAGTTTCAATATATTTCGTCATAGTTTTTGTCATCATCAATTCGTTTTTATTTAGTTATCGTCTCGTTTTCGTCAGTGAAAAAAATGTCAAATTATTCGTCAAGGAAATGAACACTGGGCTGGACAACTGCCTGTTTAAAATAGGAGGAACCAGATTCCAGCGAGCTATTGATGAAACGCGGACAATAACTCGAGCTATTGATGAAACACGGACAATAACTCGAGCTACTGATGAAACACGGACCTACTGAACTAATAACATCTTTCAGCATAGACGTTGGTAAGATGTCTAAAGGGCTGGAGGAAGATTTCATAGAGCTCACTAGATCAGTTAGGTCTTGCAGGGAGATGAGAGAAAAGCAACTCAGAATAGACTGTTGGGTAGGACAGACAGGAAGGGGGGGGAGGAAAAGGGGATGATTCTAGACCTGACACTAGCAACCTTGTCCACAAAAAACTAAAGAAAATTACTGCAGGTACAGCAGGAGGTGCAGGGTTATTGATTGCGTCAAAAAGGACTTTTGGATTTCGCTACTAGAGGAGATAAGATTGGCGAAATACTTGGCCCTTGCGTCCTTAACCATGCTGTTAAATTCAGCTAAAAGTTATTTAAGGTAAATGCGATGCTTGGTGGAAAATCCACAAGCGCTCCATTCTCCGACATTGAAGTCTAAAACAACTTACAGAGGGCACAGATCTGGTTTTCAATGGAGCGACTTCATCTAAAATGAAGGAGCAACGCGACTTAAAAGAGAGGACCAAACAGTCAACATTAACATGCGGAGGCTGCACTAGACCTACGCAACTGTCAAAAGCAGTGGAGAATGTATCACTTCACTCGCTTACCGGTTAAACAATCGGTGTTAAAAGAGAAATTAAAAAAGACACAATCATGGTCTGACACAAGCAGCTCCTCAGTGCAAACACTATCAATGTCAAAACCAAGTGTGAAAAAAAAGGTCCAGCGTATTACCCCTAATGTGCGTAGGGCCGGACACATGTTGAGTAAAATTAAACGATTCAGTGATATTAAGAAAATTAACAGCAAATCTGTCAGTGATGTCATTTACGTGCACATAAAAATCTCCAAGCTTTAAGACTCTCTCAAATTTAATGATGGAAGCTAAAAAGTCACTGAAATCAGACAGAGAAGAACTGTTTGCACCAGGAGGGCGATAAAGTAAAATACAATAAAACGAGTTAGAACATCCGACTTTAGTCATCAACAGTTCAAACTAGGAAAACGTGCCAGAGCTCACCCTCCGAGTTGAAAAACAGTTCTTGTACACCGCGGCTAGACCCCCACCTCGACCCGTGGTCCTGGGGGCGCAGGTGAAAGAACACTCTGGTCGGAAAAGTTCGTTGAAAGAGTTATATTCCTCGATTTTTGCCATGTCTCTGTGAGAAGCAGAACGTCCAAGTCTTTAGAGATGAAAAGATCATTCAATATGAATGATTTGTTGGCGATTGAGCGAGAGTTTAACAACGCCAACTTGATGAACTCATGCCCAGCAGCTCCGCCTACTGTAGCTGCCCGAGCTAACGGCCGCAGACACCAGGAAAACACTCTGCCTCGCGCCGAAGAACCCCGGAGGTGCCGAGAGCGAACGAGAGCGGGCTAACCTCCTCAACTTCACCGAGGCCCCTGGACGTTTTCCCCGCCTCCTGGCTCGCTTCCCACGGAGGCGATTGCA
>NC_083762.1:259836-269836 GCF_963514075.1 Conger conger | reverse complement strand
TAGTGTTGGGGCGTGTGTGAGGCAGGCCCGTAGTGTTGGGGTGTGTGTGGCAGGCCTGTAGTGTTGGGGGGTGTGAGGCAGGCCTGTAGTGTTGGGGCGTGTGTGTGGCAGGCCCCTAGCCTTGCATGGTTATCCAGGCACTTCATGTTCATTTGACAGCCGAGGACATTTCATGGGCTGCTGTTGAGCTGAATGTGTTCAGGAGGCCATGGGCTGCTATTGAGCTGAATGTGTTCAGGGTTGGGTTATGAAGCACATTCATGCTGTTGCGTGGCTCCATAAAGACACACACACTCACACACACCCACACCCACACACACCCACACACACACCCACACACACACACACCCACACACCCAAACTCACACATACACACACACACTCACACACACCCACACCCACACACACCCACACACACACCCACACACACACACACCCACACACCCAAACTCACACATACACACACACACTCACACACACTCACACATACACACACACACTCTCACACACACACACACACACACACACACACTCACACACACCCACACACACACACCCACACACACACACACCCACACTCACACACAAACACACACTCACATACACCCACACTCACACACACACCCACACACACACACCCACACTCACATACACCCACACTCACACACACACCCACACTCACACTCTCACACACACACTCACACACCCACACACACACACTCACTAATATGACGTATCTGTCCCAGAGTCTCAATAGGAAACCTCAGATATTCTCTCCCAGCGTCTCAGCGTCTCTGTTCCATTACGTTTTCACTGTTGAGTGAATTTTACAAACGGCTTTGTCTCAAAGCAGCTTTGCAGAGATCCAAGCCTGACCTTTCTGGACCTCACAAGATTATGTTTTATGTAAATATATTTTTCAAACCCAAAATGCAATTATCTCTAAACCTGGCTCTTAAATTCTATAGTGTTTTTTCTTTTTTTAACAAAAGTGTACACCTTTTAATAGCGGTTTTAGTTTAGCTGAAATTCCACAGATGCATTTGTGTGTCACTGATAATGCTATGTCTTCCTGATTTCTCTCTCCCAGCCTGGGATTGGTCAGGTTTCTGGCAGTACCGGGGTCATGTGACGCGTGGTTAGTCTGGCTGCAGCCGTTTTATCTGCCCCGTATTTCTGTGAGAATTCGATCTGTATTTCAGAGAAGATGTTCCTGTGGATCTGTGGCCTGTATTTATTCCAGAGATTCCATTATAAAGCCATAAAATAACGGGCACATTCAGCCGGCCATATTTATTACAGAAGAGCTCACCAGTGCTCTTCTGTAAGTGCCTCTCTCCGTAATGGCCTCTCCTCTCCCAGGACCAAAAACAGCTTGTGATGTCAAGTGCAATCAGGACCAATCAGGGTTGATTTCTCCAGTGACCAATAGGATCGCAGCGTGACTGTACTCTGTCTCCAGGTTGAGTGAACTTGGATGGATCAGCTAATGGCACTCCCTCCCTCCCATAATCACTGCGCGGCATCACAGAGCCACACAGCTGTGCCTGTCCGCTGCTCTGTGTCTCTGCAAGCTTCTGCCCCATACCAATACTGTCCTGTTCCATATGAATTTGACCCTGGTCCATACCAATACTGTCCTGTTCCATATGAATTTGACCCTGGTCCATACCAATACTGTCCTGTTCCATATGAATTTGACCCTGGTCCATACCAATACTATCCTGTTCCATATGAATTTGACCCTGGTCCATATGAATACTATCCTGTTCCATATGAATTTGACCCTGGTCCATATGAATACTATCCTGTTCCATATGAATTTGACCCTGGTCCATATGAATACTATCCTGTTCCATATGAATTTGACCCTGGTCCATATGAATACTATCCTGTTCCATATGAATTTGACCCTGGTCCATATGAATACTATCCTGTTCCATATGAATTTGACCCTGGTCCATATTAATATTTTCCTGAATGCTTGTTATTGGCACCTCCTTGAGTGCAGTAATGGTGATGAATATGATGTTGAATATGATGCATAATGAATAAGATAAATATCAGTGATTGTTGTAAATTTGTTCATTGTATCAGCACATTACTGATTAAGCACTTATTCTGCAGTAATGACTCCATACTTTATTCGGTGTGGTGTGGGCACTGTTGCTCTGTAGTCTGCAGGTCATACTGCAGGGGAGGTGATACTCAGGAAGAATAACACCTTCATGATGTTTTTACTGCTCTCATAACCTTGAGGCCAGACAGACGGGGGCCCCGCCCCGGGGGGGTCTGTTGTGTCTGGCCTGTGGGCTGGAGGGACAGGGCTGTTGCTCAGACACAGTGTGTGTGAGATTGTGTGAGATTGGCAGGTGGGGTTATTACACCTCTGTGTGCTGCTGTAATGCTGCTCTGTGTATGCTGGGGTATGTTCCACAGAGCTGCATAACTGCACTGGCTCACTCAGTAATCCTTCTCTGTGGGTTTTACTCAGTGGCGGCCTGTATAGCATAGTGGTTAAGGTAAATAACTGGGACACGCAAGGTCGGTGGTTCTAATCCCGGTGTAGCCACAATAAGATTTGCACAGTCGTTGGGCCCTTGAGCAAGGCCCTTAACCCTGCATTGCTTCAGGGGAGGATTGTCTCCTGCTTAGTCTAATCAACTGTACATTGCTCTGGATAAGAGCGTCTGCCAAATGGCAATAATGTAAATGTAATGTAACTCAGTAATCCTGCTTTGTGGGTTTTACTCAGTGCAGATATCCAGCTAACTCAGTAATCCTGCTCTGTGGGTTTTACTCAGTGCAGTTATCCAGCTAACTCAGTAATCCTGCTTTGAGGGTTTTACTCAGTGCAGTTATCCAGCTAACTCAGTAATCCTGCTTTGAGGGTTTTACTCAGTGCAGTTATCCAGCTAACTCAGTGTTGATATTAGTGTTGATATTAGTGTTGATATTAGTGTTGATATTAGTGTTGATGTTAGTGTTGATGTCAGTGTTGATGTCAGTGTTGATGTCAGTGTTGATATTTGTGTTGATGTTAGTGTTGATGTTAGTGTTGATGTCAGTGTTTATGTCAGTGTTGATGTTAGTGTTGATGTCAGTGTTGATGTCAGTGTTGATGTCAGTGTTGATGTCAGTGTTGATATTTGTGTTGATGTTAGTGTTGATGTCAGTGTTTATGTCAGTGTTGATATTTGTGTTGATGTCAGTGTTGATGTCAGTGTTGATGTCAGTGTTGATGTTAGTGTTGATGTCAGTGTTGATGTCAGTGAGGGACCGTTCCTGCCTGCTCACCCTGTAGCATAGTTAGTGTCACTCTCACTCCCTCTCCATCGCTCCCTCTCTCTCTCCAACCTTATACCTTCTCTTTCCTCTTTTGCTCTCCTCTTTAATCGCCTTTTTTTAGTCTTCGCCCCCTCTCTATCTTCCTGTCCTCATTTCTCCTCCTCTTTTTTCTCTTCCTCTGATCCCTGCGCCTCTGATCCTCCTGCATCTCTTGGAGCTGTGTCCTCTCTCGCTGTCAGGGTTACAGCGCTGTTTGATGCTGTTGCATCATCCCACGGAGCAGATGTGATTAGAATATGCGGAATATCTGAAGCCCTGTCTGTGTCTGGAAGATGAGTGAATTCTGCTCATCATAGGGGGGGGGGGTGAATTTAAATCACATTCCACTGCACCCCTAACTTGACAAACAGAGCTGGTAGGATCACAGTTTAGCGTGGACTCGGCCCCCGGCCTGTCCTTCCGTGGATGACTCTCTGAATGAATAGGAATGTTGATGAGGACAGGAGTGATCTCAGGCAGTCAGTTACCCCGGCCCGACGCCGACACACACTCTACATTACACAGAATCAATGCTGCTGGAGCTCAGAGCTTCTGGGCCCATATTACACATAGGACAGCGAAAGGGCGTGTGTGTGAGTGTGTATGTGTATATGTGTGTCTGTGTGTGGGTGTGTGCATCTGATTGAGTGAGAGTGTCTGTATTTACACTCACCAAGCACTTTATTAGGAACATTTTTACTTTATTAAACCTGCTTATTCATGCGATTATCTAATCATTGAATGAAATTATTAATTATCTAATAACCCTAACCCCTAACCTATAACCCCTGACCCTGACCCTGACCCTGACCCTGACCCTAACCCTAATGCTTCCTGGTGACTTTCCCTGTGGATTTCTCCTTTTTGTGTTATGTTTTGTTAAAGTAATATCTCCGTACAACTTCAATCAAAGCTTCAGAGACTTTAATTTCTGTTCAAAGATTGTGGAGGGTCCAGAGATACTGGTATTTCAAAAGAGTATAATCAGAGAATATTGGTATATATACCAAGGTATACAGTATATATACCATACCTATCATTAACCTTTCAGATCAGTCACAGTGACAGTGCTGCTGTTCACACCCAGGGGCAGTATGCCCCAAATCTCCCTGAGAGAGATGTCCCTGAGAGAGATGTCCATCAGAGAGAGAGATATGTCCCTCAGAGAGATGTCCCTGAGAGATGTCCCTCAGAGAGAGAGAGATGTCCCTCAGAGAGATGTCCCTGAGAGATGTCCCTCAGAGAGAGAGAGATGTCCCTCAGAGAGATTTCCCTGAGAGATGTCCCTCAGAGAGAGAGAGATGTCCCTCAGAGAGATTTCCCTGAGAGATGTCCCTCAGAGAGAGAGAGATGTCCCTCAGAGAGATTTCCCTGAGAGATGTCCCTCAGAGAGAGAGAGATGTCCCTCAGAGAGATGTCCCTGAGAGATGTCCCTCAGAGAGAGAGAGATGTCCCTCAGAGAGATGTCCCTGAGAGATGTCCCTCAGAGAGAGAGAGAGATGTCCCTCAGAGAGATGTCCCTGAGAGATGTCCCTCAGAGAGAGAGAGAGATGTCCCTCAGAGAGATGTCCCTGAGAGATGTCCCTCAGAGAGAGAGAGAGATGTCCCTCAGAGAGATGTCCCTCAGAGAGAGAGAGATGTCCCTCAGAGAGATGTCCGTGTGGCCCGCCCCGCTCCACACAGTGAGCAGGTGTCTGCAGGCTGCTCTCCTTCCCCAGCTTCATTAATCTCATTTCTTTAAGTCGCTCCGGCCGATTAGCGCCTGCTCTTGGCACAGCGAGGCCGGCAGCTCATTCATCACAGACATTATACAATTATCACAGCAATTACCCCGCCACAGCCAGAACTGCCCCTACACAGCCAGAACTGCCCCTGCACAGCCAGAACTGCCCCCGTCACAGCCAGAACTGCCCCTACACAGCCAGAACTGCCCCTGCACAGCCAGAACTACCCCTGCACAGCCAGAACTGCCCCCGTCACAGCCAGAACTGCCCCCGTCACAGCCAGGACTGCCCCCGTCACAGCCAGAACTGCCCCCGTCACAGCCAGGAATGCCCCCGCCACAGCCAGAACTGCCCCCGTCACAGCCAGGACTGCCCCCGTCACAGCCAGAACTGCCCCCGTCACAGCCAGGAATGCCCCCGCCACAGCCAGAACTACCCCTGCACAGCCAGAACTGCCCCTGTCACAGTAAGCCAGTGTGGGAGAGAGACCGAGAGAGAGGGAGGGAGGGAGGGAGGGAGAGAACGGGGGAGGGGGGGAGAGGGAGACGGTCTGGGGGGGTAAATCTGTCCTTGGTGTAAGGTTCTGCCAGGTGTCACCTGTCCATGGTTTCCCCCCCAGGCTCCCCAGATCAGATCCTGATCCAGATCGCTCCCCCGCATGCTATCCCAGCATGCAACTGCCCCGCACGCAACCCAGCATCGATCGCAGCCGTGGGGGAGAGGGCGGACACGATGGGCCTACAGTCTCAAAACTGCATGACTCTCTGGCGCCACCTGTGTGCTGTCAGAGTACTGCAGTTTCACATATCCACAGTGTTCACTCCCCCATCTCTCAAGACATCAGTGCATTTATACATTTACTGTCTCCTGTCTGTGGGAAAGATGTGTGTGTGTTTATTCAGCAGCCTGATGGATCCAGATCAGACCTTCACAGTGTCTCTGTTCTGTGGAATAGTCCTCTGGCCTTCACAGTGTCTCTGGAGTGTGAGGGGCAGAGGGGCTCTGTGCTGGAGTGTGAGGGGCAGAGGGGGGGGGGGGGGGCTCTGTGCTGGAGTGTTAGGGGCAGAGGGGGGGGGGGGGCTCTGTGCTGGAGTGTGAGGGGCAGAGGGGGGGGGGCTCTGTGCTGGAGTGTGAGGGGCAGAGGGGGGGGGGGGGGGGGCTCTGTGCTGGAGTGTGAGGGGCAGAGGGGGGGGGGCTCTGTGCTGGAGTGTGAGGGGCAGAGGGGGGGGGGGGGGCTCTGTGCTGGAGTGTGAGGGGCAGAGGGGGGGGGGCTCTGTGCTGGAGTGTGAGGGGCAGAGGGGGGGGGGCTCTGTGCTGGAGTGTGAGGGGCAGGGGGGGGGGGGGGGCTCTGTGCTGGAGTGTGAGGGGCAGAGGGGGGGGGGCTCTGTGCTGGAGTGTGAGGGGCAGAGGGGGGGGCTCTGTGCTGGAGTGTGAGGGGCAGAGGGGGGGGGGCTCTGTGCTGGAGTGTGAGGGGCAGAGGGGGGGGCTCTGTGCTGGAGTGTGAGGGGCAGAGGGGGGGGCTCTGTGCTGGAGTGTGAGGGGCAGAGGGGGGGGGCTCTGTGCTGGAGTGTGAGGGGCAGAGGGGCGGGCTCTGTGCTGGAGTGTGAGGGGCAGAGGGGCGGGCTCTGTGCTGGAGTGTGAGGGGCAGAGGGGGGGGCTCTGTGCTGGAGTGTGAGGGGCAGAGGGGCGGGCTCTGTGCTGGAGTGTGAGTTCAGTTGCATGCTGCTCAGAGATTGATGGACCCGCAGGAGGGATGGACCCCCGTCAGGCCCAAGGCTTTTCAGCGGCTGAGCGCTCCTCTGTGGGGGGCCGGGGGGCCGAGCCCTGTCCTTTTCTGCGGCCGGCACGCTGTGTGCTTTAACACGGCTCCGCTAAACGCTCAGGCCCCAGGCTCGTTGGCGAGGTATACTGTTGTAGGTGTTGGTGAGGTGTAGTATTGTAGTGTTGTAGGTGTTGGTGAGGTGTAGTGTTGTAGTGTTGTAGGTGTTGGTGAGGTGTAGTGTTGTAGGTGTTGGTGAGGTGTAGTGTTGGTGAGGTGTAGTGTTGTAGGTGTTGGTGAGGTGTAGTATTGTAGTGTTGTAGGTGTTGGTGAGGTGTAGTGTTGTAGTGTTGTAGGTGTTGGTGAGGTGTAGTGTTGTAGTGTTGTAGGTGTTGGTGAGGTGTAGTGTTGTAGTGTTGTAGTTGTTGGTGAGGTATAGTGTTGTAGGTGTTGTAGGTGTTGGTGAGGTGTAGTATTGTAGTGTTGTAGGTGTTGGTGAGGTGTAGTATTGTAGTGTTGTAGGTGTTGGTGAGGTGTAGTGTTGTAGTGTTGTAGGTGTTGGTGAGGTGTAGTGTTGTAGGTGTTGGTGAGGTGTAGTGTTGTAGTGTTGTAGGTGTTGGTGAGGTGTAGTGTTGTAGTGTTGTAGTTTTTGGTGAGGTATAGTGTTGTAGGTGTTGTAGGTGTTGGTGAGGTGTAGTATTGTAGTGTTGTAGGTGTTGGTGAGGTGTAGTGTTGTAGGTGTTGGTGAGGTGTAGTGTTGTAGTGTTGTAGGTGTTGGTGAGGTGTAGTGTTGTAGGTGTTGGTGAGGTGTAGTATTGTAGTGTTGTAGGTGTTGGTGAGGTGTAGTGTTGTAGGTGTTGGTGAGGTGTAGTGTTGGTGAGGTGTAGTATTGTAGTGTTGTAGGTGTTGGTGAGGTGTAGTGTTGTAGTGTTGTAGGTGTTGGTGAGGTGTAGTATTGTAGTGTTGTAGGTGTTGGTGAGGTATAGTGTTGTAGGTGTTGTAGGTGTTGGTGAGGTGTAGTGTTGGTGAGGTGTAGTATTGTAGGTGTTGTAGGTGTTGGTGAGGTGTAGTATTGTAGTGTTGTAGGTGTTGGTGAGGTATAGTGTTGTAGGTGTTGTAGGTGTTGGTGAGGTGTAGTGTTGTAGTGTTGTAGGTGTTGGTGAGGTGTATTGTTGTTGGTGTTGGTGAGGTGTAGTGTTGTAGTGTTGTAGGTGTTGGTGAGGTATAGTGTTGTAGGTGTTGGTGAGGTGTAGTGTTGTAGTGTTGTAGGTGTTGGTGAGGTGTAGTGTTGTAGTGTTGTAGGTGTTGGTGAGGTATAGTGTTGTAGGTGTTGTAGGTGTTGGTGAGGTGTAGTGTTGTAGTGTTGTAGGTGTTGGTGAGGTGTAGTGTTGTAGGTGTTGGTGAGGTGTAGTATTGTAGTGTTGTAGGTGTTGGTGAGGTGTAGTATTGTAGTGTTGTAGGTGTTGGTGAGGTATAGTGTTGTAGTGTTGTAGGTGTTGGTGAGGTGTAGTGTTGTAGGTGTTGGTGAGGTGTAGTGTTGTAGTGTGTAGGTGTTGGTGAGATATAGACATGGAGAGAGGGGGGAGATCAGCCTCTTCCTTGTTAAAAATAAAGTATGTCTGTTAAAGAGTGTATAACCTGTGTGAGAGTTAAAGGAACAAATAAAACAATTGGTGCTGAATGATATGTAATGGTGGGGGGGGGGGGGGGGGGGGGGGGGAGTATGCCCTACAGGGCCAGAGGCGTGATGGGAAATGGAGTGCCATCAAAGCAGGCTCATTTTAATCTGGCTCAATCTGATGACACTATCCAAAAAGAGAAAACACTGTTAGCCAACCGGATAAAATCATGCAAAAAATACCTGACACCTACTGTATCATTGATTCTCTATGTGAGCTGCTGCATTCTGGTGCATCATGGGAGAACCTCCTTCAGAGAGCTTAACCAAGTCTTGGGTCCGAATCACAGTGAAGCAGCCCCTGCTTTAGAGCTTTTTCTGACACTCACGTTTGCCATTGATTGGAAAAGCCTCTTTGGTGGTTAATCAGTGAAACCATAGATGCTTATGGATGGATGAAAACCATAGATGCAAACCATACTTGTTTACGTTTATGGTTCGCAAAGCCAAACCACTGATTTAAAATACGAAGTGTGTGCCTGTTTTAAATCAATTCTAATTATACATCCAAGGTCTCTCTCTCTCTCTGTTTAATTGGGTAATGTATTTTATTTTTATGTTACTATACACCACTCCAGTGCATTGTACTTTGTGTATGTTTGACTTATTTCTGAAATACATGCAAAAGAGAGATGAAGAGAAGTGAGACTGAGTGTTTTACATTCATGTTCACTAGATTTCCCAAATTTGGCAAATTAGTCTTACATATGCATCATTCTGGGTTTTATTTAATTTAAGTCTTACACTGATGGTATGAAACTCTTGACGTTCTATTGAAGTTTTTATCATTCAATTCAGTCACTCAGTGTGTAGCTTTGACAGATAAAGGCAGTTTGTAAAACTCATTTCAGTGAACTCCGTGCTGCGCGGGAGAAAGTGCTGTGAGTGTGAGTTTAAGCGAGGAGGCAAATATTGAATCTGGTCTTGAAAGAGCATCTTTTCATCTTCAGTTAACACGTCTCCACACGTCTGGATCAAAAGGGCTTTTAAAGAGCCTTTGCATTGTCCAGTGTGTCTCTGGCCTTTGAGAGGAGAGTGAGCTCCCGTCTGGTTGCAGACGTTCAATAAAACGTCTCTGGATTTGCACATCAGCCTGTGATGCTGTGTCCGCACTCGTCTCTCCCGTACGGGGTGTTATCGGTACGGGGTGTTATCGGTACGGGGTGTTATCGGTACGGGGTGTTATCCGTACGGGGTGTTATCGGTACGGGGTGTTATCGGTACGGGGTGTTATCGGTACGGGGTGTTATCCGTACGGGGTGTTATCGGTACGGGGTGTTATCCGTGCGGGGTGTTATCGGTACGGGGTGTTATCGGTACGGGGTGTTATCCGTACGGGGTGTTATCCGTACGGGGTGTTATCCGTACGGGGTGTTATCCGTACGGGGTGTTATCGGTACGGGGTGTTATCGGTACGGGGTGTTATCGGTACGGGGTGTTATCGGTACGGGGTGTTATCCGTACGGGGTGTTATCGGTACGGGGTGTTATCGGTACGGGGTGTTATCGGTAC
>NC_083762.1:244836-257336 GCF_963514075.1 Conger conger | reverse complement strand
ATATCAGCATGGCTGTGCTGGGGTGTATATCAGCATGGCTGTGCTGGGGTGTATATCAGCATGGCTGTGCTGGGGTGTATATCAGCATGGCTGTGCTGGGGTGTATATAGGCATGGCTGTGTTGGGGTGTATATCAGCATGGCTGTGTTGGGGTGTATATCAGCATGGCTGTGTTGGGGTGTATATCAGCATGGCTGTGTTGGGGTGTATATCCGCATGGCTGTGCTGGGGTGTATATCAGCATGGCTGTGCTGGGGTGTATATCAGCATGGCTGTGTTGGGGTGTATATCAGCATGGCTGTGTTGGGGTGTATATCAGCATGGCTGTGCTGGGGTGTATATAAGCATGGCTGTGTTGGGGTGTATATAAGCATGGCTGTGCTGGGGTGTATATCAGCATGGCTGTGCTGGGGTGTATATCAGCATTGCACCAGTGTACCCTCTCATATGAGACCGCGTCTGATACTGCTTTTATATGATTAAAATAGTCGAGCATTTTTCTTAATTCAACTTCACAAATAAATATAGCAACTGTCACGATTGCCAGGCAACAGCATAAACAAACACAAAGAACATTTAACAGCAGGCTCAGAAACGGCAGGGCAGGGTCCTTAAAAATCATCGCTGTCAAAATATTCTACTGTCATTGGCTGGAAGAGCTCAAACGTGATCTTATCAAATGGATCCATTTTGTTGAAGTTCAGTTGTGGCTAGCAAACAATTTACCAGATTTGGGCAATGTTTCACATAATTCACATAATCTGTGGCCACTGTTTGGTTTAGATTTTTTTTAGCGAACACGGCTGTTTTTATGTGAGATGAAAACAAAACTACAGCTTTCTCAACAAAGCTCAACGTGGTTTTTATTCACACAACAATGTGCTCCTTATATTCCCACTGCAATATCACTCACTACTGATATCACTCACTGCAATATCACTCACTACTGATATCACTCATTACAATATCACGGACTACTGATATCACTCACTACTGATATCACTCACTGCAATATCACTCACTACTGATAATACTCACTACAATATCACTACTGATATCACTCACTACTGATATCACTCACTACAATAGCATGTATAATCTACTGTATATCAGTACTCATGGAATGTGTCTCAACCAATCACAATGTGCAGTCGGATCATGATTCAATTTGTATATTGTAAAGGATAAGTTCACATTTGCATGTGTCAACATTCTGATTTTACTAAAAGGTCTTTTTGATTACCACCATGCTTAAGTAGCACCATTGAGGGATTTGAATAAGAGCTTAATCTCTTTATTAGGCTGAGAGCCACCCCGGGTTTGTGTGATAGGCTGTGTCTGGTAACCTCAGGCCCTTTCCTGGGGGAGTCTGACACTGAATGGAAGCCATCGTGTTTGTGTCTCTGGCTTTGGATGCAAGAATTCACCTCTTTACTTTGGTTGCGTTGTAATTTTGTCATTGCAATATGTGGGTTCAGAATACAGGACTACATTATTTTTTCCTGTAATAAAATACAATTCTAAAGATGACTAGATTCACTTCTGCCTTTAACGGTCATTTAAAAAATAAAATACAGGAGGCGAAATGTTTACATACTATGCATGATTATAGCGATAGTCATCAGTAGCAGTACTAGTAGTAGTAGCAGCAGTAGTAGCAGTAGCAGCAGCAGTAGCAGCAGCAGTAGCAGTAGTAGCAGTAGCAGTAGTAGTAGCAGCAGTAGCAGCAGCAGCAGCAGTAGTAATAGCAGTAGTAGTAGCAGTAGCAGCAGTAGTAGCAGCAGTAGCAGCAGCAGTAGTAATAGCAGTAGTAATAGCAGTAGTAGTAGCAGTAGCAGTAGCAGTAGCAGTAGCAGTAGCAGCAGTAGCAGCAGCAGTAGTAATAGCAGTAGTAGTAGTAGTAGCAGTAGCAGTAGTAGTAGCAGTAGCAGTAGCAGTAGCAGCAGCAGTAGCAGCAGTAGCAGCAGCAGCAGTAGTAGTAGTAGCAGTAGCAGTAGTAGTAGTAGTAGCAGTAGTAGTAGTAGCAGTAGCAGCAGCAGTAGGAGTAGGAGTAGGAGTAGGAGTAGTGATGCTTTTTGTAGTATTTTGTGGTAGTAGGATTAATGTGGATCTGGTGGATATTCTCTGTTCAGACTAATGTTTTGCACACCTGAGATTGTTGTTTACAGTTGGGCACTAACAGCAGGCAGCTATTACACGCTTCATATTGCCATGTCTGAATTAGATGTTGGGGTGAAACACACACTTCATATTGCCATGTCTGAATTAGATGTTGGGGTGAAACAGCACTGGCCTCTCAGTGTGTTTCGCTTGCAGGATTCAGTAGGTTAACAGCCAAGCCCACTCTGTGCAAACAGCTTCAACTAGTCCCTGTTACTGTCTTCTGTCAATCTGGACATATCTGGGTTTTGTGTAATGGTTGTGTCTCTGGGTTGTGTTTAATGGTTGTGTATCTGGGTTTTGTGTAATGGTTGTGTATCTGGGTTTTGTGTAATGGTTGTGTCTCTGGGTTGTGTGTAATGGTTGTGTCTCTGGGTTGTGTGTAATGGTTGTGTATCTGGGTTGTGTGTAATGGTTGTGTCTCTGGGTTGTGTGTAATGGTTGTGTCTCTGGGTTGTGTGTAATGGTTGTGTATCTGGGTTTTGTGTAATGGTTGTGTCTCTGGGTTGTGTGTAATGGTTGTGTATCTGGGTTGTGTGTAATGGTTGTGTCCCTGGGTTGTGTGTAATGGTTGTGTCTCTGGGTTGTGTGTAATGGTTGTGTATCTGGGTTGTGTGTAATGGTTGTGTCTCTGGGTTGTGTGTAATGGTTGTGTCTCTGGGTTGTGTGTAATGGTTGTGTCCCTGGGTTGTGTGTAATGGTTGTGTATCTGGGTTGTGTGTAATGGTTGTGTATCTGGGTTGTGTGTAATGGTTGTGTCTCTGGGTTGTGTGTAATGGTTGTGTCTCTGGGTTGTGTGTAATGGTTGTGTCTCTGGGTTGTGTGTAATGGTTGTGTCTCTGGGTTGTGTGTAATGGTTGTGTATCTGGGTTTTGTGTAATGGTTGTGTCTCTGGGTTGTGTGTAATGGTTGTGTCTCTGGGTTGTGTGTAATGGTTGTGTATCTGGGTTGTGTGTAATGGTTGTGTCTCTGGGTTGTGTGTAATGGTTGTGTCTCTGGGTTGTGTGTAATGGTTGTGTATCTGGGTTTTGTGTAATGGTTGTGTCTCTGGGTTGTGTGTAATGGTTGTGTATCTGGGTTGTGTGTAATGGTTGTGTCCCTGGGTTGTGTGTAATGGTTGTGTCTCTGGGTTGTGTGTAATGGTTGTGTATCTGGGTTGTGTGTAATGGTTGTGTCTCTGGGTTGTGTGTAATGGTTGTGTCTCTGGGTTGTGTGTAATGGTTGTGTCCCTGGGTTGTGTGTAATGGTTGTGTATCTGGGTTGTGTGTAATGGTTGTGTCTCTGGGTTGTGTGTAATGGTTGTGTCTCTGGGTTGTGTGTAATGGTTGTGTCTCTGGGTTGTGTGTAATGGTTGTGTCTCTGGGTTGTGTGTAATGGTTGTGTCTCTGGGTTGTGTGTAATGGTTGTGTATCTGGGTTTTGTGTAATGGTTGTGTCTCTGGGTTGTGTGTAATGGTTGTGTCTCTGGGTTGTGTGTAATGGTTGTGCATCTGGGTTTTGTGTAATGGTTGTGTCTCTGGGTTGTGTGTAATGGTTGTGTATCTGGGTTGTGTGTAATGGTTGTGTCTCTGGGTTGTGTGTAATGGTTGTGTATCTGGGTTGTGTGTAATGGTTGTGTCTCTGGGTTGTGTGTAATGGTTGTGTCTCTGGGTTGTGTGTAATGGTTGTGTCTCTGGGTTGTGTGTAATGGTTGTGTATCTGGGTTGTGTGTAATGGTTGTGTCCCTGGGTTGTGTGTAATGGTTGTGTATCTGGGTTGTTTGTTATGGTTGTGTAATGTATTGCCTGATTGCTGGGCTTTGTCAGGCTGTAGCATTGGTTAGTAGGTTCTGTATTGCTGGTTGTTGTGGTTTTGTGTGGTCTGTGTTTTTGTGGTCTGTGTGGTCTGTGTCTGTGTGGTCTGTGTCTGTGTGGTCTGTGTTTGTGTGGTCTATGGTTCCTTGCCATAATGGTCAGAAACACTGAATCAGTGAATCTGTTACACGTGTGAATCTGACATGTTACACGCGTGTCTGGAACAGTGACTCTCGCATGTTACACGTGTGTCTGGATCAGGCATTCCTTCACCCTCCTTCTCTCGCTGATGAACACGCCTTGTCACATACAGATGATGTTTCCTCTCTCTCTCCCTCCCTCTCCCCTCCCTCTCCCGTGCTCCCTCTCTCTCTCCCTCCCTCCCTCTCTCCCTCTCTCCGCGGTACTCAGCTCAGTGATATTAGAGAGCAGTTTTCTCAGCCGTGTGCAGGAGCGATGAGCACCCAGCTCTCCTCTCCTCTCTCTTTCCCACGCTGAAAGAACCTCTTTCATTCCTTCCTTCTATTCCCCTTTTCTCTTCTGCTCTCCCCTCTCTCTCTCCCTCTCTCGTTCCCTCTCTCCCTCGTTCCTTGGATCTTGGCTCAGCGCTGGGTTCTGGACTAAAGCAGAGTCAGGGTCTGGGACAGGGTCAGGGTCTCCAGGTTTTATTTTAAAACGGCTCCTGGGTCCCAGCATCCTCCTCTCCTGTGTCCGTGGTAACGGAGTCTCCCTCTCCTGCGTCCGTGGTAACGGAGTCTCCCTCTCCACTCGGCGCTCTGAGGGAGTGTGTGTGGCAGGAGAGAGTGTGTGGCCAGCGCTGCGTGGCGAGCCGGGGGAGAGAGGGAGAGCGATGCCTCACACGGGCGGCCGAGAAAGGTCTCTGTGTCACCAGCCAGGTAGGAACACCCCATCGCCACGGAGACGGGCAGAGCGGTGCCTTCTCCTTCTGCGTGAGTGTGCATGCCTGAGGTCTGTGCAAGGACCTTTTTTATACAGATTATCGCCAACAAAGAAACTCTTTACAACAGCTGTGAGTGTGTGTGAGTGTGAGTGTGAGTGAGTGTGAGTGAGTGTGAGTGAGTGTGAGTGAGTGTGAGTGAGTGTGAGTGAGTGAGTGTGAGTGAGTGAGTGTGAGTGAGTGTGAGTGAGTGTGATTGAGTGTGAGTGTGAGTGTGTGTGTGTGTGAGTGAGTGTGAGTTAGTGTGAGTTAGTGTGAGTGAGTGTGAGTGAGTGTGTGTGTGTGTGTGTGTGTGTGTGTGTGTGTGAGTGTGTGTGGGCGCGAGTGTGTTTTGAGTGTGAGTGTGTGTTTGTGTGTTTATGTGTGTTTATGTGTGAGTGTGAGTGTGTGTGTGTGTGAGTGTGAGTTTATGTGTGTGTGAGTGTGAGTGTGATTGAGTGTGAGTGTGAGTGTGAGTGTGAGTGTGAGTGTGAGTGTGAGTGTGTGTGTGTGTGTGAGTGTGAGTGTGTGATTGAGTGTGAGTGTGAGTGTGAGTGTGTGTGATTGAGTGAGTGAGTGAGTGAGTGTGTGTGTGTGTGTGTGTGTGTATGTGAGTGTGTGTGTGTGTGTGTGTGTGTGCTAGAGCTGTGTACACCAGAACAGGAGCACAAGCCAATCTCTATCACTATCTACCTCTATATCACACTATCTCTCTATCTCTATATCACTCTATCGCTATATCACTCTATCACTTTATCACTATCACTCTATCACTATCTCTATATCACTCTATCTCTCTATCTCTATCTCTCTATCACTCTATCTCTCTATCTCTATCTCTCTATCTCTCTATCACTCTATCACTCTATCTCTCTATCACTCTATCACTCTATCTCTATATCACTCTATCTCTATATCACTCTATCACTCTATCCCTCCCACTCAATCTCTGTATCCCTGAAGTCCATGAATGTATGGGCCATTGGCAGCCTACATATAGAGCTCTGTGTTCTATCCGAACCTGCAGTTTGATCAACATTCCAAACAAAGTGAAAGCCTGTTTTTCCCCAACTCAGGAATATTGCCAAAATGAAATCCTTTCCCTGGAGGAAAGACACTGAGCAGATTACCCATGCTTTCATTTCCTCACGCCTGGATTTCTGCATTGCGTTGTACCTGCCTTAGTGCCTCTGCTGTGTCGCGACTCCAAGTAGTCCAAAATGCCGCTGCTGGGCTTTGGTCTAATTCTAGACTCAGGTCCCGCATTACACCAGTTTAGCATCCTTGCACTGGTTGCCAGTGTGTTTTAGATTTGATTTAAAAATTCTGCTCATGTGTTTTAAAGCACTGCAGGATTGGGCCCTGGGTTATATTACTGAATGAATTACACCATACATCCCGACCCGGGCAGGGTAGTGCCCCACACCAGCCCCTTACATTCATATAATCCTATATATATATATCTATATATGTCTAGATATCCTATAGTTCTATATTACATTCGAACGCCATGTCTGTTTCAAAACTGCTGCATCATGTGCTTAATGCAATATTATTATGAATAGAGCTTTATAAATAGAGATCTATCTATATATCTATATCACACTATCACTCTTTTTATATTACTATCTATTCTTCTATCTCTATCACTCTATCCGAATATACCTCTATCACTATCCCTCTGTCACTCTATCACCGTAGTTAGAGCTGGCTCACATGTGCTGTTACTCCATGACCTGGGAGTGTGTGTGTGCGTGTGTGTGAGCGTGTGTGTGTTTGTGAGCATGTGTTTGAGCGTGAGTGTGTGTTTGTGTGTGAATGAAGCTATTTAGTATTTATGACAAAATTAATATAAATCTATTATTATTATTATTATTTGTAGTCCTCCTTGTAGTAGTAGTTCATACACATGTGCAAATACAGACACACAGACACACAAACGCACCATCCATCCATCCATCCATTATCTTAACTTGCTTATCCTGAACAGGGTCGCAAACACGGTCGGCAGCGCTACCCACTGCACCATCCGTGCCACCCCGCACACACACACACACACGCACATACACACACACACACACACGCACACACACACGCACGCACGCACGCACGCACGCACGCACGCGCACGCACGCACGCGCACGCACACACACACACACACACACGCACGCACACGTGTATTATTATTTTTAGTAGGAGTATGATCTATTGTCAGCTCCTCCATCACAGTGTTGTCCCAGATTTGGTGAGAGCTGGGTTGTTTTCTGAAGGCTGGGTTATTTGTTGGGTTTGGGTTTTTTGGTTTTTGGTGAGGTGCATGCTGGGACTGAATTTCTCCCACTTTCCCGGCCAGGGCCCCGGGATGCACCGTGCGGGGCCAGGGCCCCGGGGCCCCGGGATGCACCGTGCGGGGCCAGGGCCCCGGGGCCCCGGGATGCACCGTGCGGGGCCAGGGCCCCGGGTTCCCGCCGGTCTTCCTGCTCCTGCTGGAGCGCAGAGCTGATTTGGACGCTGATTTCAGAAGGCAGCGTTAAACTGGTGATGCTGGGAGAGCCTGTGGCGTTGTGGGGGATGTTTGCGGGGGGAGGGGGGGTGAGAGCAGCGCTGGGGGGTCCCAGATGGCGCATTAAGAACAGGCTGTGGGGCCGAGGCAGCGACATTACTATAGAACAAAAATACATATGAGCTCACCACACTCATTTAGGCAAACATGGACTTCCTCAAGTGGAGCAACACATACGCACTCACACACACACATACACGCATACACATACACACACACACACATACACACACACATACACGCATACACACACACATACACACACACACATACACTCACACACACACATACACACACACACATACACGCATACACATACACACACACACACACATACACACACACATACACGCATACACACACACATACACACACACACATACACACACTCACACACACACATACACACACATACATACACGCATACACATACACACACACACACATACACACACACATACATGCATACACACACACATACACACACACACATACACACACTCACACACACACATACACACACATACACACACATACACACATGCACACGCACACACACATGCACACGCACACACACACACACACGCACACACACACGCGCACATGCACGCGCACACGCACACGCACACATGCACACACACACACTCATACACATACAGACATGTATACGCACACATGCTCAAAGACTTACACCCTGCATGCGCTCACTCTTATACACACACACACACACTTCCAGTTCTCACTTGTAGTGTGTTGGTCTTGTTTGTCTCTCCCCTACCCATGGACCCATAACCCTGCACCCTTTGAGTCAGGAGCGAGAGGAGAGGGCAAGAGAGTGAGAGGGATAGATAGATAGAATGAGAGAAAGAGAGAGAGAGTCAGTGAGAGAGATGGATAGATAGAGAGAGAGAGAGAGAGAGAGAGAGAGAGAGATTTTAATTGAAAATATGGATTCCATTAACCCTGTAGCCCAGGGCTGCTCATTAGCATCTCATTAGCTGTACTGACGAGGTTTGGAGGGAGGGGAGGATCAGTTGTAAGGGCCAGAGTCTCACTGTAACTGTCTCTCTGTAACAGAGTCTCACTGTAACTGCCTCTCTGTAACAGGGCCTCACTGTAACTGCCTCTCTGTAACAGAGTCTCACTGTAACTGCCTCTCTGTAACTGCCTCTCTGTAACAGAGGCTCACTGTAACTGCCTCTCTGTAACAGAGTCTCACTGTAACAGAGCCTCACTGTAACGGCTTCATTGTAACAGAGTCTCACTGTAACAGAGTCTCACTGTAACAAAGTCTCACTGTAACAGAGCCTCAGTGTAACAGTCTCACTGTAACTGCCTCACTGTAACAGAGTCTCGCTGTAACAGAGCCTCACTGTAACAGAGTCTCACTGTTACTGCCTCTCTGTAACAGAGTCTCACTGTAACAGAGTCTCACTGTAACTGCCTCTCTGTAACAGAGTCTCACTGTAACAGAGTCCCACTGCACCAGAGCCTCACTGTAACAGAGTCTCACTGTAACAGAGTCTCACTGTAACAAAGTCTCACTGTAACAGAGCCTCAGTGTAACAGTCTCACTGTAACTGCCTCACTGTAACAGAGTCTCGCTGTAACAGAGTCTCACTGTAACAGAGCCTCACTGTAACAGAGTCTCACTGTTACTGCCTCTCTGTAACAGAGTCTCACTGTAACAGAGTCTCACTGTAACTGCCTCTCTGTAACAGAGTCTCACTGTAACAGAGTCCCACTGCACCAGAGCCTCACTGTAACAGAGTCTCACTGTAACAGAGTCTCACTGTAACAGAGTTTCACTGTAACTGCCTCTCTGTAACAGAGTCTCACTGTAACAGAGTCTCACTGCACCAGAGCCTCACTGTAACAGAGCCTCACTGTAACAGAGCCTCACTGTAACAGAGTCTCACTGTCACTGCCTCTCTGTAACAGAGTCTCACTGCACCAGAGTCTCACTGCACCAGAGCCTCACTGTAACAGAGTCTCACTGTAACTGCCTCACTGTAACAGAGCCTCTCTGTAACAGAGTCTCACTGTAACAGAGTTTCACTGTAACTGCCTCTCTGTAACAGAGTCTCACTGTAACAGAGTCTCACTGCACCAGAGCCTCACTGTAACAGAGCCTCACTGTAACAGAGTCTCACTGTCACTGCCTCTCTGTAACAGAGTCTCACTGCACCAGAGTCTCACTGCACCAGAGTCTCACTGCACCAGAGCCTCACTGTAACAGAGTCTCACTGCACCAGAGCCTCACTGTAACAGAGCCTCACTGTAACAGAGTCTCACTGTAACGGAGTCTCACTGCACCAGAGCCTCACTGTAACAGAGTCTCACTGTAACAGAGTCTCACTGTAACAGAGTTTCACTGTAACTGCCTCTCTGTAACAGAGTCTCACTGTAACAGAGTCTCACTGCACCAGAGCCTCACTGTAACAGAGCCTCACTGTAACAGTCTCACTGCACCAGAGTCTCACTGCACCAGAGTCTCACTGCACCAGAGCCTCACTGTAACAGAGTCTCACTGTAACTGTCTCACTGTAACAGAGCCTCACTGTAACTGCCTCTCTGTAACAGAGCCTCACTGTAACAGAGCCTCACTGTAACTGCCTCACTGTAACAGAGCCTCACTGTAACAAAGTCTCACTGTAACAGAGCCTCACTGTAACTGCCTCACTGTAACAGATTCTCACTGTACCAGTCTCTGAGGGGGTAAACACTGAATCAGGCCAGTTAATAACCAATGGGAGGATAGCTTCTGACAGGCAGCCAATAGAATACTGTCTCAGGTTTGTTCACCAGATAACAGAAGCAGCCAATCACAGTGAAACATGGACTGGGCCGAGTTATTATGTCCCTAACCCTGTGGTGTGCTGGACACCAGTCATTTCTACCATGTGCTATGTTTGTTTCATCTCCCTTTACTGTATTTAAGCTATAACATGAGTGTTGAGACCATGTTGTTTTCTCTTAAGATGGCTTTTGCTGCAGGCAGTCCGCATTCCTCCAGTCTGTCTGAGAGACGGAAACATGGTGAACTGTGGCTCCAGCCCCCTCTGCTGGACACAGCTGCATACTACACCACAGCAGGTTAGGATTTACAGAGGAACCAGGGTTGATGAGGTTTGGTGGTGGTTGAAGCGAGTGCATCACTGTGAACCTCATGGTTTAGGATTAGCAACCTAACGCAACTTAACTTAACTTAGCTTCCTACCCCTAACTGTACATACTGCTTAGTTTGCCTAAAACCTAAATAGTATCTAGCATCGTGTCAAGTCTGGTCTTGAAAAACCCCAATGTTTCTGCCTCCAAAATCAGTGCATGACGACAGAGTCATTAGTGTTTCTTTTATATGGCCAATGCAGTGCTTCAGCAAGGCTGTTCAGTAGTCTAGAGGAGGTTAGTACAGTTATTCTAGAAGTAATATTGCTTCAACTTTTTTAACATTTGGTTATGTAACCTAGGCGGCACGGATGGTGCAGTGGGTAGCACTGCCGCCTCACAGCAAGGAGGTCCTGGGTTCGAATCCCCGTCGGCCAGGGCCTCTCTGTGCGGAGTTTGCATGTTCTCCCCGTGTCTGCGTGGGTTTCCTCCGGGTACTCCGGTTTCCTCCCACAGTCCGAAGACATGCATGTTAGGCTGATTGGAGAGTCTAAATTGCCCATAGGTTTGAGTGTGTGAGTGTGTGAGTGTGTGAGTGTGTGAGTGTGTGAGTGAATGGGGTGTGTGTGCTGCGATGGACTGGCGACCTGTCCAGGGTGTATTCCTGCCTTTCGCCCAATATATGCTGGGATAGACTCCAGCCCCCCTGCGACCCTGTTCAGGATAAGCGGGTTCAGATAATGGATGGATGGATGGATGGTTATGTAACCTGGCTGTCATGTTCTGGGGCCTCATTTATAAACATTGCGTATGCACAAAAGAATGCGGACGCCACTTTCTAAGCAAACTTTGGCATTTATAAAAAACGAACTTGACGGGAAAATGTGCGGTCCTCCAGGGAAACTCTGACCCATGCGTACGCACATTAACTGGAGAAATGAGAAACTGCGACTCCGATGGCAAAGGGATGAAACGTGAGAAATGGTGTGAAATTGATACCACTGTGTAAAATAAATCAAAATATTACCTCTCACGTATCATATATGAAGAGTTAATTTGCAAAAACGGATAAAAGCCTCTCTTACAACGAATAAACAAACAGCTGTATGATTGATGCTCCCTGGAGTGCCCAAAAAATATGATTTAGGATGATAAATATAAACGGAGATATTGTTGTAAAATAATCCATCAAATATGTAGATGAATTGTTAAACAATACTTCATGTTATTAAATGTATTCTCATAAATAATATGGTGAACAGTCGGACAAATTACGCTGCACTGATGCCGTTTACAATGCGTCAGTCAGGCAGATACAAGTGCATAGTTTCATATATTGTTATCATGTTCATATATTATGTTTTATAATGTGTTTATTGTTATGCATTTTTGTTCGTTTTATCTCTTAATTTTGTAACTGTGTTTTCAATGGTGCTAGACAAATAACGTGTATTATTATCATTATTATTATTATTATCATCGTCATCATCACATTCGTTGTGCAGAACTGTTTGTCATTTACAATCAATCAGGATAATTCCAACACCTGTAGCTTTTCAGAGGCAATCAAATGGCTGAAATCCCTTTTCTTGGCCTTCTTTTCAGAGTTTGCCATTGTCGTCTTCGTGAAATGCATATTCATTAGGGGTGTTTCACTGCCTATTTATAGGCAACTGTGGGCGGGACATGAAGCTGGCAAAGTTGCGCCACATTTAGAGTTGATTATGATTTATAAAGGAAAACTGGCGTGGGACGTGCGTATGCACTGTTTTATAAATCAGAATATTTTTGTGCGTACGCACGTTCTGGGTTTCATGCGTACGCAACCTTTTGACGTGAATCCTACGCACAGTTTTATAAATGAGGCCCCTGGTGAGAATATTCTTTTTTGTCATTATATGCATGTGTGTATGTGTATGTGTATGTGTGTGATAGTGTAT
>NC_083762.1:234836-239836 GCF_963514075.1 Conger conger | reverse complement strand
ATCAGGATGTTTTTTCTTTCTCAACACCACACCACAGAGGGTAACAGAGTCTTTCTTTCTTTCTGTCTCTCTTTGGTCTCTCGAGTGTTCTGCTATGACATTCTAGAACAACTACTTATGATGATTGTTGAATGAAATCAATCAATCAATTCATCCATCAAATCACAGAGTGGTATTCTGAGTCCGGTCACCTCGTCTGACTGATCCGCAGACAGGAAGCTCTCCTCTATGTAGATACTTTTATATATACATTTATTACACTTATTTTTAGATGTTTAGCCGTTTCTGAGCTATTCACACCACCCGGTCTGGTGACAGCAATCATTCCATGGTCAAAGTCTTCAAAGATTTCTTCCCCATTCTGACATTTGATGTAAAAAACTGCTGAACCTCTTGACCATGTCTGCATGCTTTTATGCATTTAGGTGCTACCAGATGATTGGCTGATTAAATATTTGCATTAACAAGCGGGGGTACAGGTGGACCTAATAAAGTGCTCAGTGAGCGTGTGTGTATAATATCCGTGTTATGCAGGCATGCTGAGGGCGTTTGGCTGTGCTGGGATTACAGGATTCCTCGCTTTGGATTGTGGGGAAAAACGCCTTCAGCTCTCGAGGTTTTTTTTCTGGCAAAATAAATGATTCTCCTTTTGTTAGTTATAAGAGTGAATAAGTCTGTTTCTGCTGCTGGTGTATAATTTATTGAATGTTTAAGACCAGAGGTGCTCAAGCTTAAATCTACTAGCGCAAGCCTCCGTCTGTCAGATAAATCTGCCTCTTTAAATTTCCGTCTCTTCCCTGAGAAAATTGGGGAAATGGGATCCTCACCGTCTGCCGGGCCCTTCTCCGAAAGAACGGAATAATTGGGTTCTCTCTGATGCTCACAGTACATAAATCTTTCCGCAGAAATAGCCTGTCATTTGTCATCTCATTTTATTGCTCTTTCATTTTTTGCAACATTTTCCCTCATTTCTGTGTGTGAATGTTTCAGGCCAGCAGGGGGCCCTGTTCCTCTAGCTGCTGGGTTATGCTGGGTTATGGAGCTATGCTGGGTTATGCTGTGTTATGGAGCTGTGCTGGGTTGTGCTGGGTTATGGAGCTGTGCTGGGTTGTGCTGGGTTATGGAGCTGTGCTGGGTTGTGCTGGGTTATGGAGCTGAGCTGGGTTATGCTGTGTTATGGAGCTGTGCTGGGTTGTGCTATGTTTAAGCCGCTGTACTGGGTTGTGTGGAGCTGTGCTGGGTTATGCTGGGTTGCACTGTGTTGGGTTGTGTTATGCTTGGTTGTAGTTGGGTTGGGTTTTGACAGGCGTCTCGGTTTCCTTCCTGATTGATCTAAGAGGACAGACTAATATCACAGGGAGAGACACTGATCATCCCTCTGCCTCCCTCTGAATACTGAATCATCTCACACTGAATCACCTCACACTGAATCATGTCTCATTACATTACATTACATTACATTATAGGCATTTGGCAGACGCTCTTATCCAGAGCGACGTACAGTTGATTAGACTAAGCAGGAGACAATCCTCCCCTGGAGCAATGCAGGGTTAAGGGGCCTTGCTCAAGGGCCCAACGGCTGTGCGGATCTTATTGTGGCTACCCCGGGATTAGAACCACCAACCTTGGTGTCCCAGTCATGTACCTTAACCACTACGCTACAGGTCACCCACATTGAATCATCAGGACACACACTGAACCATTAAAACTGTGATATTCCAGCTATGGTGGCAAATGTTGATGAAATGATCTGAATGTGATCTGAGTGTGATGTTGCAAGGGGCCTGACCATTGCTGGGATCCAGAGAGAATGTTGTTCCATTTTTGAGGTTCTAGGTCATCTTTTATTTCCCCTATAAGTATAATTACCATTATGGCTGGGTGATTGTCCCAGAAGACACTGCTGTTACAGATTCTGTGAGGTTTGTTTTTTTGGCATTTCTGTGACTTCCCCCATTTTTACAGCTTTCAGTGATTTTTTGGCAGTTTATGATGGTAACTCTAACATAGCCATGTTCATGCTCCTGGAGATGAGCTAACGCTGAGCGGTGTTGATGCTCCTGTAGATGAGCTAACACTGAGCGGTGTTGATGCTCCTCTAGATGAGCTAACGCTGAGCGGTGTTCATGCTCCTGGAGATGAGCTAACGCTGAGCGGTGTTGATGCTCCTGTAGATGAGCTAAAGCTCAGTGGTGTTGATGCTCCTGTAGATGAGCTAACGTTGAGCGGTGTTGATGCTCCTGTAGATGAGCTAACGCTGAGCGGTGTTGATGCTCCTGTAGATGAGCTAACGTTGAGCGGTGTTGATGCTCCTCTAGATGAGCTAACGCTCAGTGGTGTTGCTGCTCCTGGAGATGAGCTAACGTTGAGCGGTGTTGATGCTCTTCTAGATGAGCTAACGCTCAGTGGTGTTGCTGCTCCTGGAGATGAGCTAACACTGTCGACCAGGGGGCTTTTCTATGTGGACTTTTTCAGCTCATAATCCCTTTACTGGCCTCCCTCTCCCAGTCTCCCTCTCTAATAGAGTGGGGGGTTCATTTTGGGAGCAGTTGAGGAGGGGGGTGGGGTGGTCAGGTCTTGTGTGTGTTATTATATCTTGTGTGTTGTTTACATTACTGAATAAGTATTTGGTGGTTTGTAGTGGATACATCCCTCTTTGATCGTTTATGTTTATTTCAACAAACCAGTCACTTTACAGTCACTTTACAGTCACATTAATAATTCCATGTAAAACTCTTTTCTTGGTTTACCATGATTTTCTGCCACTGCTCTGTGACTTCAGCTAATATATCCACACACTACAGACCCTTAACACACCCACACACTACAGACCCTTAACACACCCACACACACTACAGACCCTTAACACACCCACACACACTACAGACCCTTAACACACCCACACACACTACAGACCCTTAACACACCCACACACTACAGACCCTTAACACACCCACACACTACAGACCCTTAACACACCCACACACTACAGACCCTTAACACACCCACACACACTACAGACCCTTAACACACCCACACACTACAGACCCTTAACACACCCACACACACTACAGACCCTTAACACACCCACACACACTACAGACCCTTAACACACCCACACACACTACAGACCCTTAACACACCCACACACACTACAGACCCTTAACACACCCACACACTACAGACCCCTAACACACCCACACACACTACAGACCCTTAACACACCCACACACACTACACCCTAACACACACTACAGACCCTTAACACACCCACACACTACAGACCCTTAACACACCCACACACACTACAGACCCTTAACACACCCACACAAACTACAGACCCTTAACACACCCACACACACTACAGACCCTTAACACACCCACACACACTACAGACCCTTAACACACCCACACACTACAGACCCTTAACACACCCACACACACTACAGACCCTTAACACACCCACACACACTACAGACCCTTAACACACCCACACACACTACAGACCCTTAACACACCCACACACACTACAGACCCTTAACACACCCACACACACTACAGACCCTTAACACACCCACACACTACAGACCCTTAACACACCCACACACACTACAGACCCTTAACACACCCACACACTACAGACCCTTAACACACCCACACACACTACAGACCCTTAACACACCCACACACACTACAGACCCTTAACACACCCACACACACTACAGACCCTTAACACACCCACACACACTACAGACCCTTAACACACCCACACACACTACAGACCCTTAACACACCCACACACACTACAGACCCTTAACACACCCACACACTACAGACCCCTAACACACCCACACACACTACAGACCCTTAACACACCCACACACACTACAGACCCTTAACACACCCACACACACTACAGACCCTTAACACACCCACACCACACTACAGACCCTTAACACACCCACACACACTACAGACCCTTAACACACCCACACACTACAGACCCCTAACACACCCACATACACTACAGACCCTTAACACACCCACACACACTACAGACCCTTAACACACCCACACACTACAGACCCCTAACACACCCACACACACTACAGACCCTTAACACACCCACACACTACAGACCCCTAACACACCCACACACACTACAGACCCTTAACACACCCACACACACTACAGACCCTTAACACACCCACACACACTACAGACCCATAACACACTCACACAAACTACAGACCCATAACACACCCACACAAACTACAGACCCTTAACACACCCACACACACTACAGACCCATAACACACCCACACACTACAGACCCTTAACACACCCACACAAACTACAGACCCTTAACACACCCACACACTACAGACCCTTAACACACCCACACACACTACAGACCCTTAACACACCCACACAAACTACAGACCCTTAACACACCCACACACACTACAGACCCTTAACACACCCACACACTACAGACCCTTAACACACCCACACACTACAGACCCTTAACACACCCACACACACTACAGACCCTTAACACACCCACACACACTACAGACCCTTAACACACCCACACACCACAGACCCTTAACACACCCACACACACTACAGACCCTTAACACACCCACACACACTACAGACCCTTAACACACCCACACACTACAGACCCTTAACACACCCACACACTACAGACCCTTAACACACCCACACACACTACAGACCCTTAACACACCCACACACTACAGACCCTTAACACACCCACACACACCACAGACCCTTAACACACCCACACACTACAGACCCTTAACACACCCACACACACTACAGACCCTTAACACACCCACACACACTACAGACCCTTAACACACCCACACACACTACAGACCCCTAACACACCTCCCACACACACTACAGACCCCTAACACACCCACACACACTACAGACCCTTAACACACCCACACACACTACAGACCCTTAAC
>NC_083762.1:225000-234636 GCF_963514075.1 Conger conger | reverse complement strand
AATAAAGTGCTCAGTGAGCGTGTGTGTATAATATCCGTGTTATGCAGGCATGCTGAGGGCGTTTGGCTGTGCTGGGATTACAGGATTCCTCGCTTTGGATTGTGGGGAAAAACGCCTTCAGCTCTCGAGGTTTTTTTTCTGGCAAAATAAATGATTCTCCTTTTGTTAGTTATAAGAGTGAATAAGTCTGTTTTTGCTGCTGGTGTATAATTTATTGAATGTTTAAGACCAGAGGTGCTCAAGCTTAAATCTACTAGCGCAAGCCTCCGTCTGTCAGATAAATCTGCCTCTTTAAATTTCCGTCTCTTCCCTGAGAAAATTGGGGAAATGGGATCCTCACCGTCTGCCGGGCCCTTCTCCGAAAGAACGGAATAATTGGGTTCTCTCTGATGCTGACAGTACATAAATCTTTCCGCAGAAATAGCCTGTCATTTGTCATCTCATTTTATTGCTCTTTCATTTTTTGCAACATTTTCCCTCATTTCTGTGTGTGAATGTTTCAGGCCAGCAGGGGGCCCTGTTCCTCTAGCTGCTGGGTTATGCTGGGTTATGGAGCTGTGCTGGGTTATGCTGTGTTATGGAGCTGTGCTGGGTTGTGCTGGGTTATGGAGCTGTGCTGGGTTGTGCTGGGTTATGGAGCTGTGCTGGGTTGTGCTGGGTTATGGAGCTGAGCTGGGTTATGCTGTGTTATGGAGCTGTGCTGGGTTGTGCTATGTTTAAGCCGCTGTACTGGGTTGTGTGGAGCTGTGCTGGGTTATGCTGGGTTGCACTGTGATGGGTTGTGTTATGCTTGGTTGTAGTTGGGTTGGGTTTTGACAGGCGTCTCGGTTTCCTTCCTGATTGATCTAAGAGGACAGACTAATATCACAGGGAGAGACACTGATCATCCCTCTGCCTCCCTCTGAATACTGAATCATCTCACACTGAATCACCTCACACTGAATCATGTCTCATTACATTACATTACATTACATTATAGGCATTTGGCAGACGCTCTTATCCAGAGCGACGTACAGTTGATTAGACTAAGCAGGAGACAATCCTCCCCTGGAGCAATGCAGGGTTAAGGGCCTTGCTCAAGGGCCCAACGGCTGTGCGGATCTTATTGTGGCTACCCCGGGATTAGAACCACCAACCTTGGTGTCCCAGTCATGTACCTTAACCACTACGCTACAGGTCACCCACATTGAATCATCAGGACACACACTGAACCATTAAAACTGTGATATTCCAGCTATGGTGGCAAATGTTGATGAAATGATCTGAATGTGACCTGAGTGTGATGTTGCAAGGGGCCTGACCATTGCTGGGATCCAGAGAGAATGTTGTTCCATTTTTGAGGTTCTAGGTCATCTTTTATTTCCCCTATAAGTATAATTACCATTATGGCTGGGTGATTGTCCCAGAAGACACTGCTGTTACAGATTCTGTGAGGTTTGTTTTTTTGGCATTTCTGTGACTTCCCCCATTTTTACAGCTTTCAGTGATTTTTTGGCAGTTTATGATGGTAACTCTAACATAGCCATGTTCATGCTCCTGGAGATGAGCTAACACTGAGCTGTGTTGATGCTCCTGTAGATGAGCTAAAGCTCAGTGGTGTTGATGCTCCTGGAGATGAGCTAACGCTGAGCGGTGTTGATGCTCCTGTAGATGAGCTAACACTGAGCGGTGTTGATGCTCCTGGAGATGAGCTAAAGCTCAGTGGTGTTGATGCTCCTGTAGATGAGCTAACGTTGAGCGGTGTTGATGCTCCTCCAGATGAGCTAACGCTCAGTGGTGTTGCTGCTCCTGGAGATGAGCTAACGTTGAGCGGTGTTGATGCTCCTCTAGATGAGCTAACGCTCAGTGGTGTTGCTGCTCCTGGAGATGAGCTAACGTTGAGCGGTGTTGATGCTCCTCTAGATGAGCTAACGCTCAGTGGTGTTGCTGCTCCTGGAGATGAGCTAACACTGTCGACCAGGGGGCTTTTCTATGTGGACTTTTTCAGCTCATAATCCCTTTACTGGCCTCCCTCTCCCAGTCTCCCTCTCTAATAGAGTGGGGGGTTCATTTTGGGAGCAGTTGAGGAGGGGGGTAGGGTGGTCAGGTCTTGTGTGTGTTATTATATCTTGTGTGTTGTTTACATTACTGAATAAGTATTTGGTGGTTTGTAGTGGACACATCCCTCTTTGATCGTTTATGTTTATTTCAACAAACCAGTCACTTTACAGTCACTTTACAGTCACATTAATAATTCCATGTAAAACTCTTTTCTTGGTTTACCATGATTTTCTGCCACTGCTCTGTGACTTCAGCTAATATATCCACACACTACAGACCCTTAACACACCCACACACACTACAGACCCTTAACACACCCACACACTACAGACCCTTAACACACCCACACACACTACAGACCCTTAACACACCCACACACACTACAGACCCTTAACACACCCACACACTACAGACCCTTAACACACCCACACACACTACAGACCCTTAACACACCCACACACACTACAGACCCTTAACACACCCTACAGACACTACACCCTAACACACACTACAGACCCTTAACACACCCACACACTACAGACCCTTAACACACCCACACACACTACAGACCCTTAACACACCCACACACACTACAGACCCTTAACACACCCACACACACTACAGACCCTTAACACACCCACACACACTACAGACCCTTAACACACCCACACACACTACAGACCCTTAACACACCCACACACTACAGACCCTTAACACACCCACACAAACTACAGACCCTTAACACACCCACACACACTACAGACCCTTAACACACCCACACACACTACAGACCCTTAACACACCCTACAGACACTACACCCTAACACGCACTACAGACCCTTAACACACCCACACACTACAGACCCTTAACACACCCACACACACTACAGACCCTTAACACACCCACACACACTACAGACCCTTAACACACCCACACACACTACAGACCCTTAACACACCCACACACTACAGACCCTTAACACACCCACACACACTACAGACCCTTAACACACCCACACACACTACAGACCCCTAACACACCTCCCACGCACACTACAGACCCTTAACACACCCACACACACTACAGACCCTTAACACACCCACACACACTACAGACCCTTAACACACCCACACACACTACAGACCCTTAACACACCCACACACACTACATACCCTTAACACACCCACACACACTACAGACCCTTAACACACCCACACACTACAGACCCTTAACACACCCACACACTACAGACCCTTAACACACCCACACACACTACAGACCCTTAACACACCCACACACTACAGACCCTTAACACACCCACACACACTACAGACCCTTAACACACCCACATACACTACAGACCCTTAACACACCCACACACACTACAGACCCTTAACACACCCACACACACTACAGACCCTTAACACACCCACGCACACTACAGACCCTTAACACACCCACACACTACAGACCCCTAACACACCCACACACACTACAGACCCTTAACACACCCACACACACTACAGACCCTTAACACACCCACACACACTACAGACCCTTAACACACCCACACAAACTACAGACCCTTAACACACCCACACACTACAGACCCCTAACACACCCACATACACTACAGACCCTTAACACACCCACACACACTACAGACCCTTAACACACCCACACACTACAGACCCCTAACACACCCACACACACTACAGACCCTTAACACACCCACACACTACAGACCCCTAACACACCCACACACACTACAGACCCTTAACACACCCACACACACTACAGACCCTTAACACACCCACACACACTACAGACCCATAACACACCCACACAAACTACAGACCCATAACACACCCACACAAACTACAGACCCTTAACACACCCACACACACTACAGACCCATTACACACCCACACACTACAGACCCTTAACACACCCACACAAACTACAGACCCTTAACACACCCACACACTACAGACCCTTAACACACCCACACACACTACAGACCCTTAACACACCCACACAAACTACAGACCCTTAACACACCCACACACACTACAGACCCTTAACACACCCACACACTACAGACCCTTAACACACCCACACACTACAGACCCTTAACACACCCACACACTACAGACCCTTAACACACCCACACACACTACAGACCCTTAACACACCCACACACACTACAGACCCTTAACACACCCACACACCACAGACCCTTAACACACCCACACACACTACAGACCCTTAACACACCCACACACACTACAGACCCTTAACACACCCACACACACTACAGACCCTTAACACACCCACACACTACAGACCCTTAACACACCCACACACACTACAGACCCTTAACACACCCACACACTACAGACCCTTAACACACCCACACACACCACAGACCCTTAACACACCCACACACTACAGACCCTTAACACACCCACACACACTACAGACCCTTAACACACCCACACACACTACAGACCCCTAACACACCCACACACACTACAGACCCCTAACACACCTCCCACACACACTACAGACCCCTAACACACCCACACACACTACAGACCCTTAACACACCCACACACACTACAGACCCTTAACACACCCACACACACTACAGACCCTTAACTCACCCACACACTACAGACCCTTAACACACCCACACACTACAGACCCTTAACACACCCACACACACTACAGACCCTTAACACACCCACACACTACAGACCCTTAACACACCCACACACACTACAGACCCTTAACACACCCACACACACTACAGACCCTTAACACACCCACACACACTACAGACCCTTAACACACCCACACACACTACAGACCCTTAACACACCCACACACTACAGACCCTTAACACACCCACACACACTACAGACCCCCAGTAGTGTCTTTAACTTTAACTCATTTAACCAGCCTAAATTACGGATGACTACTTAATCTTGATCTTTACCATCTGATGAAGTGGGTTTGGATCTGTGCTGATTTCTTGCTCAGGGAGTTGAGTTGGTGTGATTTATCTCAGTCTTCAGAGGTAAACCTAATGTGTCCCCCTAGTTTACACTGAAGCCCGGTCCTGCAGTGTATGGGTGAATGGACATGCTCTTGTTGTCCTGTGTTTTTGCGTAACTGCAGTGAGCTGGAGTACCCCACAGCTGCAGTAATTAACGAGCAGGATGATGGAGTATCCCGTCCGTCCCCCTGACTGCAGCCCGACTCTAACGTCCCTCAGAGGGGCTGGGACTCCAGGCGGGGCCGCGCGGGATTAATACCAGCACAGACAGCGCTGCCATGACACTCTCTAATTACCCAATACAAACCATGGCATAAAAACATACTGCTGTTGTGTTGTCCTGTAATGGCTGTGATGGAGGCTTGCTGTGTCAGATGTGGCTGCTCTGTTAGCCGCATGCTGAATCAGCGTCTCTGTGTGCCCCAAGGACAGCTTGCGCATGACACTCTCACACATGAAGTTACAGTGGAGGTACGTTTGTGTTCTTCAGGAATTACATTTCCCAAATGTGCCCTGAAAGTACACTAATCTTCTCTTTGGGTACAAATGAGTATGTTTTCCAAGCAAAAAAGAAATGATATTGCTGGCTAGAGGTACAGTTTTATGCACATGTAGGTTACTGCCCCAGCGGGTGCTGCCCCAGCGGGTACTGCCCCAGCGGGTACTGCCCCAGCGAGTACTGCCCCAGCGAGTACTGCCCCAGCGAGCTGTGCTGGGGGCAGCAGTGTGTCTGGGGGCAGCAGTGTGTCTGGGGGCAGCAGTGTGCTGGGGGCAGCAGTGTGCTGGGGGCAGCAGTGTGTCTGGGGGCAGCAGTGTGTCTGGGGGCAGCAGTGTGTCTGGGGGCAGCAGTGTGCTGGGGGCAGCAGTGTGTCTGGGGGCAGCAGTGTGTCTGGGCACAGCCTGCTCACTGTGCCTGAGAGAGAGTACCAGCAGAGATGAGAGATTATTCTGCTCTTAATTATTTCATAATCAGACATATTAGCTTTATTTATTGATAAGCTTATGATTGACAGTTGATAACTGCTTTCATGCACTGATATGAAATGTTTCACTGCAGTCTCATCTGCGTGACCTGGTGCATGATGGTGTGCAGCTGTAATCAGCACTGTGAGGGGGGTAATGACCCCCGCTGGCAGCCCATAGGTCACCTTCCCCATCATTTATTCATGCCACTCCTTTTACTCTGACTGCAATCTTCTGTCACTCTTCCTCCATTGTCTCTTTTCCCTCCTCTTAAATTTGTCCCTAATCCCTTTTTCACAACCCCCCTTTCATTCTCCCTCCCTCCCCAATTCTTTATCCATCCCTCTCTCCTCCCTCTCCCTCTCTCTCTCTCCCTCTCTCTCCCTCTCCCCCTCTCATTCTCCCTCTCCCTCTCTCCTCTCTCTCCCTCTCCCTCCCTCATGGTGCAGCTGATTCTCACTGACGGAGTGACAGGCAATCTTCCACAAACACACAAGGAGCAGGAGGAAAGCCAATGGGCACATTTATTAAGTGAAATATGTAAGTGGAAGAACCATTAAGTAAAATGAAAAAAGAATAGCCTGATAAAAGGTCAAAAACTGATTGAATTTGCTTTAGTGTGTATTTTTATATGGCTGCCATTTAAACAGGAATCGTGTTGACAAGGGAGCAGAAAACCATCAGCTCAGCCTCTCTGTGTCTCGGGCCTTCTCTCCTTTCTGTGCTGCTGTAGATCTCAGTCAAATCCTGACCTGCACACCTCCCACACAATACAGACCCCTAACACAACCACACACACTACAGACCCCTAACACACTCCCACACACTACAGACCCCTAACACAACCACACACACTACAGACCCCTAACACACCTCCCACACACTACAGACCCCTAACACACCTCCCACACACTACAGACCCCTAACACACCTCCCACACACTACAGACCCCTAACACACTCACACACACTACAGACCCCTAACACACCTCCCACACACTACAGACCCCTAACACACCTCCCACACACTACACACCCCTAACACACCTCCCACACACTACAGACCCCTAACATACCTCCCACACACTACAGACCCCTAACACACTCCCACACACTACAGACCCCTAACACACTCACACACACTACAGACCCCTAACACACCCACACACACTACAGACCCCTAACACACCTCCCAACACTACAGACCCCTAACACACCTCCCACACACTACAGACCCCTAACACACCTCCCAACACTACAGACCCCTAACACACCTCCCACACACTACAGACCCCTAACACAACCACACACACTACAGACCCCTAACACACTCCCACACACTACAGACCCCTAACACACTCACACACACTACAGACCCCTAACACACTCCCAACACTACAGACCCCTAACACAACCACACACACTACAGACCCCTAACACACCTCCCACACACTACAGACCCCTAACACACCTCCCACACACTACAGACCCCTAACACACCTCCCACACACTACAGACCCCTAACACACCCACACACACTACAGACCCCTAACACACCTCCCACACACTACAGACCCCTAACACACCCACACACTACAGACCCCTAACACACCTCCCACACACTACAGACCCCTAACACACCTCCCACACACTACAGACCTCTAACACACCCACACACACTACAGACCCCTAACACACCTCCCAACACTACAGACCCCTAACACACCTCCCACACACTACAGACCCCTAACACACTCACACACACTACAGACCCCTATCACACCTCCCACACACTACAGACCCCTAACACACTCCCACACACTACAGACCCCTAACACACTCACACACACTACAGACCCCTAACACAACCACACACTACAGACCCCTAACACAACCACACAGACTACAGACCCCTAACACACGCACACACACTACAGACCCCTAACACACCTCCCACACACTACAGACCCCTAACACACTCACACACACTACAGACCCCTAACACACTCACACACACTACAGACCCCTAACACACTCCCACACACTACAGACCCCTAACACACTCACACACACTACAGACCCCTAACACACTCACACACACTACAGACCCCTAACACACTCACACACACTACAGACCCCTAACACACTCACACACACTACAGACCCCTAACACACCCACACACACTACAGACCCCTAACACACCTCCCAACACTACAGACCCCTAACACACCTCCCACACACTACAGACCCCTAACACAACCACACACACTACAGACCCCTAACACACTCCCACACACTACAGACCCCTAACACAACCACACACACTACAGACCCCTAACACAACCACACACACTACAGACCCCTAACACACTCCCACACACTACAGACCCCTAACACACCTCCCAACACTACAGACCCCTAACACACTCCCACACACTACAGACCCCTAACACACTCACACACACTACAGACCCCTAACACACTCACACACACTACAGACCCCTAACACAACCACACACACTACAGACCCCTAACACACCCACACACACTACAGACCCCTAACACACCCACACACACTACAGACCCCTAACACACTCCCACACACTACAGACCCCTAACACACCTCCCACACACTACAGACCCCTAACACACTCACACACACTACAGACCCCTAACACAACCACACACACTACAGACCCCTAACACACCTCATTTTTTCACATTTACATTTTAGTCATTTGGCAGACGCTTTTAATCCAAAGCGATTTACAAGTGCATAGGTTCTACCACAAGTCAAAGCATCACATCCAGAACTAGAAAAATACACCTGGACTGCTGTTCTAAACATATAGTCGTCATCATAAGTGCAATTTTTTTTTTTTTTTTGGGGGGGGGGGGGGGGGGGTTAGACAGGGATAGGGGTATCAGAAGGGGGGGGCGGGGTAAATCAGGAGGGGGGACTAAGGTAGAGTTTGAAGAGGTGTGTTTTGAGTCTGCGTCGAAATAGGGGGAGGGATTCTGCTGTCCTGACAGTGGTAGGCAAGTCATTCCACCACTGAGGAACCAGAACGGAAAACAGGCGTGAACGTGCAGCTCGACCGCCAGGTGCCCGTAGAGAGGGAATCGTAAGGCGACCAGAGCTGGCAGACCGGAGTGGTCTAGCTGGGGAGTAGGGAGTGATCAGGGATTGTATGTAATGTGGGGCAGTCCCCTTAGCAGCCTGAAATGCCAACACTAGGGCCTTGAATCGGATGCGTGCGGCAATAGGAAGCCAGTGGAGGCCAATGAGGAGGCCAACACTACAGACCCCTAACACACCTCCCACACACTACAGACCCCTAACACACCTCCCACACACTACAGACCCCTAACACACTCACACACACTACAGACCCCTAACACACCCACACACACTACAGACCCCTAACACACCCACACACACTACAGACCCCTAACGCACTCACACACACTACAGACCCCTAACACACCTCCCAACACTATAGACCCCTAACACACCTCCCAACACTACAGACCCCTAACACACCTCCCACACACTACAGACCCCTAACAC
>NC_083762.1:220000-222500 GCF_963514075.1 Conger conger | reverse complement strand
CTTTGAAGCTAAACAGCTGATGGATTAGATGAGTCATGAAGAAAAATGGCTGCTTTTATCATCTCTGACGTTTTGTAATGGTCGGCTAAAAGGGTGCTTAGCTTTCGCCGTAACTGGATTATAGCCCACTCTGGGTGGGAGGCCAGACTGATCCTGTTTTCTCTGGTGTGCGTCTGCCGAGACCTCCGATCATTTCCCAGATCCCACCGCTAACAGCTGTGCTGGAGCCCAGACAGAGTGGAGATAATTATGCAATGGGTTAGGTTTAGGGTTATGGTTATGGTTAGGGTTAGGGTTAGGATTGTGGTTAGGGTTAGGTAAGTAAGAAATCTTTATTTCCCAAGTTGTCCCATATTAGGGCCTCTTGGGAAATAAAAGTTTGCACTGGCCATTCAGGGTACTGAAGCCTGTAAGTAGGAAGAATTTGGTCCCTCTTGTGTCGGTGCTCTATGTGCGTTGGTTCAGTCCTCTTGGAAATAGAGTGCTAAGTTTGAGAATCCAGTGTTTCTCAAACCTGCGTCTCTCCTCCGGTGTCCAATTGTTGTTTGTTTGAAGGCCCGATATTTCTAGTGCCTCAAGTCCATGGTGAAGGAAATGAGCCACCAGGTGTGTGTTTGTCTCTCTGTGATTTCTAATGTTGTATATATGTTGTGCTAGTCTACATTTAATTGTGTTCCCTGTCTCTCCTACGTATATTATACCACATTGTTTGCACTTAGTGGCATATATGCAGTTTTTAGTGTTTTTAGTTATTATGTAGGTTGTGTTGGTAGTGGTGTTCCTGACTGTAGTGGCTTGTTTGTAAAATATTGGGCCCTGTGTAGGTAAAGTATTAATTTCTGGTAGTTTGCTGCTTACAAGATGATCTTTAAGATTTTTATTTATTTTATATGCTGAGATAATTTTATAATGTTGGTGTATGGATATGGATAATGTTTGTGTTCTGTAGAGTGCGGGTTAGATTTAATTTAATTTTACTGTTTGCAGCTAGGCTAAATGCTGAGTAGGTGGTGATTAGCGGGATTTAAGAAAGTTTTCCGGACCTGTCTAAGGAAAGATCTGGAATACCCCCTTGGTTTTAATGCATTGAAGAGGGTCTGGGTAGCCTCTTCAAAATCTATTACCTGTGTGCAAATCCTGTTGAACCTGAGCAATTGTGATTTGATCAGGCCCTTGAAAGTGTGTTTAGGGTGGAGACTGTTTTTATGTAAAAGTGTGTGTGTGTGTAAGTATCTTTAAAGAAAACTTTAGTGTCTAAAGTGTGTGTTTGGGAAAAAGAGGGTCCCTTGTATGTGGTAGTGTCCAAGAAATCTATTTGTTGGTTATGCGTGATGTATTTAACTGTTATCATTCTATGGTGTGTGTTGAGGATTTGTATAAAGTGTTTGAAGTCCTCTAAACTGTGTGTCCATGTTCCCCATATGTCATCTAAGTATCTAAAATAATTGGTGTGTAATTTGGGGCATTTTTGAAAAACAGTCTCCTCCCAGTGTGCCATGTAAATGTTAGCGTAGGCCGGTGCAAATGTTTTACCCATCGCTGTGCCACTGATTTGTAATAAGAATTCTTTATTGAATTCAAAATCATTTTTTGTCAGGCTGATTTCTAACAGTTGTAGGAGAGATGTATCCGGGCGGCTGTCGTCCGGGTATTTCTCCATCCAGAGTTTTACAGCTGTTAGCCCTGCTGCAGTGTTTATGTTTGTGTAGAGACTATCTATGTCAATTGTGAATAAAATGGTGTCCTGTGTTATTTTAGTGTTTTTAACTATGCGTATGAAGTCGTATGTGTCTTTTATGTAACTGTTGTGTTTAGTTGACAGTGGAGTGAGGAAATAGTCTATGTATTCTGCGATCTGTAGGATAGGACTATGGTTAAGGTTAGGGTTAGGGTTAGGTTTAGGGTTGGGGGGGGTTAGGGTTAGGATTAGGTTTAGGTTTAGGGTTAGGGTTAGGTAGGGATATGGTTAGGATTAGAGTTATGATTAGGTTAGTAAAAAATCTTTCTTTCCCAAGTTGTCCATTACATGACTTTATATTACAGGCATTTAGCAGACGCTCTAATCCAAAGTGGCGATCGAACACTGGGACGATGGGGACATAGAGGACAGTGCTGTTTGAGTCCTGACCCTGACCCTAATCTGAGGTACAATTTAGTCCCTTTTCAGGACTCTTTGGGAAAGGCCAGTTTGCACTGGCCAGTTAGAGTACTGAAGCCTTTAAGTAGAAAGAATTTGGTCCATTACATTACATTAATGGCATTTGGCAGACGCTCTTATCCAGAACGATTTACAGTTGATTAGACTAAGCAGGAGACAATGCAGGGTGAAGGGCCTTGCTCAAGGGCCCAACAGCTGTGCAGATCTTATTATGGCTACTTCGGGGATTGAACCACTGACCTTGCGTGTCCCAGTCATGTTTAGTCATGGTTTTTTTATTATTATTATTATTTTTTTTTTGGCTTAGACAAGGAGGATAGGGATATCAGAAAGGGGGGGTGG
>NC_083762.1:212500-217500 GCF_963514075.1 Conger conger | reverse complement strand
CAGTCCTTGGATATCCGTACCTCCAGGGCCAGCCTCCGCGCGGCAGAGAGGAAGTGGGGAAAATCCAGAGACCCTTCAGACCTCACAACTTACCAGTCTCTTCTGACGGCATTCTCTTCCGCTGTCACTGCCGTCAAAGCAAAATACTATCAAACACAATTTCAGAACTCCACTTCTAACCCCCGGAAACTGTTCTCTATTTTCTCCTCTCTCCTCAACGCACCACCTCCTCCACCTCAGTCCTCCTTCGCTGCTGATGACTTTGCTGATTTTTTCGATGAAAAGGTCACAGACATCCGCAGATCCTTTACAACCACTGCCCCCCTCACTGTGCCCTTCCCCCCCTCTAGGCCCATCCCTTCCTTTTCCACTTTCTCCCCCCTTACAGACTCTGATGTTTCTCAACTTCTGCTCTCCCACCGCCCTACAACATGTGCCCTTGACCCTATCCCCTCTTCTCTTCTCCAGACTATCACACCTGACATTCTCCCATTTGTCACCTCCCTTGTCAACTCCTCCCTGTCTTCTGGCTGTTTTCCAGCATCCTCCAAGAGGGCCCACATCACTCCGCTGCTAAAAAAGCCTACTCTGGATCCCTCCATCATCCAGAACTACCGCCCAGTATCTCTTCTTCCTTTTCTTTCTAAAACCATAGAACGAGTCGCTTCTAGTCAACTTTATTCTGTCTTTTCTAACAACAACCTGCTAGACCCCCATCAGTCTGGCTTCAGATCGGGTCACTCGACAGAGACTGCGCTCCTCTCCATCAGTGAATCACTCCATGCCGCATGAGCAGCCTCCCTGTCCTCTGTCCTCATTCTTCTAGATCTCTCTGCTGCCTTTGATACTGTGGATCACTCTATCCTCCTGTCCGCCCTGTCAGCAACGGGCATCTGTGGCACAGCCCTGGACTGGATTGAGTCCTACCTCTCTGGTCACCCCTTCCAGGTTGCCTGGGCTGGTACCGTATGGACACCTTGGCCCCTTGCCACAGGAGTTCCCCAGGGCTCAGTCCTAGGCCCGCTTCTTTTTTCTCTTTACACTCGTTCCCTTGGCCCTGTGATCACTGCACATGGGCTATCCTACCACTGCTAGGTGGATGATACCCAACTTCATCTCATTCCCACCATCTGATACACAGGTTTCAGCCCATATCTCTGCTTGCCTGAGTGACATCCAGAGCTGGATGGACAACCACCATCTAAAGCTCAACCCAGGTAAGACTGAAATGATATTCATCCCTGCTAATACCGCTCCCAATCTGGATCTCTCCATTTATCTTGGGGATATCACACTTACGCCATCAACCAGTGCAAGGAACCTTGGCGTCGTGATGGACAGCAGACTGTCCCTCTCCGAGAACATTGCGGCGGTGACCCGGTCATGCAGGTTCTTCCTGTACAGCATACGGAGAATCCGCCCCTCTCTCACCCTCTACTCGACCCAGCTCCTGGTCCCAGCGATGGTTCTGTCCCGCCTGGACTACTGCAATTCCCTCTTGGCTGGCTTCCCAGCGTCCGCCATCAGACCCCTCCAACTTATCCAGAATGCAGCAGCTCGTCTGGTCTTCAACCTTCCCAAATACTCACATGTCACCCCCCTGCTTACTTTCCTCCACTGGCTGCCTGTCATGGCTCGCATCAAATTCAAAACATTGGTGCTATCCTTCCAAGCAGTTAAGGGGTCTTCCCCAGCTTACCTCCAAAAAATCATCAGACCCTACACCCCGGCCAGACCTCTTCGTTCAGCCTCCACAGGCCGCTTGGCACCTCCCCCTCTCCGAACTTCCACCTCACGCTCACGACTACTGTCTGTTCTGGCTCCACGGTGGTGGAATGAACTCCCCGTTGAGGTCAGAACTGTAGAATCTCTTCCCACCTTCGAGCGCAAACTGAAGATGCACCTCTTCAAGCAGCACCTCTCCCCGTCCCTCCCTACCTCCCTGTGAACCTTAATTGTTGTCTTTCTGTGATTTACTTTTTTGTTTTTTTTTACGGTATTTTTAGTTTGGGTAAGCAGTGTTTGGCTCGTTAAGTTTGGTCACTTTTGCTTTGTTGTTTGTTTGTTTAAAAAATAAATAAATAAAATAATAATAATAATAATTCAAATAGTTCCTGGTCATTATCGTTGTTGTACAGGTAGCAGTTGAAATTGTACTTCCCTCTAGGGTCTTTCAGCACACTTATCCCTGGTTATGGGTATGCACTTTGTTGTATGTCACTCTGGATAAGAGTGTCTGCCAAATGCCATTAATGTAATCATCATCACCATCATCATCAGCATCACCATCACCATCACCATCATCACCATCACCACCCCAATCATCATCATCACCATTATCATCATCATCACCATCACCATCATCACCAACATCACCATCACCATCACCATCATCATCATCACCACCATCACCAACATCACCATCACCATCACCATCATCATCATCATCATCATCACCATCATCATCATTACCATCACCATCACCATCATCATCATCACCAACATCACCATCATCATCACCATCACCATTATCATCACCATCATCACCATCATCACCATAACCATTATCATCATCATCATCATCATCATCATCATCACCATCATCATCATCACCATCACCATTATCATCACCATCACCATCATCACCATCATCACCATCACCATCACCATCACCATCACCATCACCATCACCATCACCATCACCATCACCATCACCATCACCATCACCATCATCACCATCACCATCATCACCATCACCATCAACATCATCATCACCATCATCACCATCATCACCATCACCATTACCATCACCATCATCATCATCACCAACATCACCATCATCATCATCATCATCATCACCATCATCATCATCACCATCACCATCATCATCACCATCATCATCATCACCACCACCATCATCATCATCTGCTCGGGTTTCTATGGCAGCCCAGATCCGTAGAGTAAAAAGTTTTGAAATTTGGCACATTATTGTGGACTGTCTCTAGCACAACCAATTGGTCAAATTTGGAGGTACGTGTAAGTTTTGAGGTGCTGTTGGATTCCTTGGAAGTTCAACACACCCATCGTCAATTTCCACCGTATTGGATTTTCTGCCATATTGGATTTTATGAAAATGGTTTTTTTTAAATCCCAATAATTGGTGATGTTTTGCTTAAAAAAACAAAAATACTCCTGTTTGGTGATACCGTGAGAGGTCCCAAGGCCGAGACATGTCAACCTAATTTGTATTTTAGCGAAATCAAAATCAGCAATGAAGCTGCCAAACAGGAAGTGAGGGCAACTCAGCGACGCTTTGATCTGTTGATACCAAACTGAGTTTATAGTCTCAAGACTCATTCCTGAGGATGGGGGAAAAATGGTGTTGTGCAACCCTGCTGGACTGCTTGGACCCCTTCAACCCTGCTTGCAGGTTTAATTTCGAATTGGCATCTTTTCATAAATGCTCTCTCTCTCTGTCTCTTTGTTTTGGAGACGGAGATTTGGAGAGAGAGGAATATGGAAATGGTGCCTGAGAGTTTGACAGGACCACACACACAGGCCTTGACGGAGGATGTCTGCGTGTGTGGGTGCAGGAGGCTGGTGAACAGAGGATCAGCCTGCTTGGTATTTGGTTCCTTACTGAGAGGGGTTCATTTCATACAACAAACAGAATAAAAGTAAAATGTAAAATGTGGTAGTCTTGTGCGTAAATAATTTGAATGCATGCACAGCATTGTGAAGGCCAGAAAGTGAAGGAAGGGGCCCTAACTATCTGCATAGTGGTGACATCACTGTGAGATGATTGGGCAGAGGTAACATCACTGTGAGATGATTGGGCAAAGGTGACATCACTGTGAGATGATTGGGCAGAGGTAACATCACTGTGAGATGATTGGGCAAAGGTGACATCACTGTGAGATGATTGGGCAGAGGTGACATCACTGTGAGATGATTGGGCAGAGGATGCCCCTTGTTTGCCTGCCCTTTTGCCCCAGTGTCAGTTTGGGGTGTCTGTCAGGGTGAGGGATTTGGGGGAAATAAGTGAGAATGTCCTCACTTCCTTTCCTTAATGAAAATCCTGGTTTCCACTGAACCCCAGAGAGGTTAATTAGCACACTAACGACGCGGTTAATTCATGGAGACGTCTTCTGTCTGCAGAAGGGATTCTGTCAAACAGATCAGAAGCCGTGACCATAGTGTACTGAGTTTATTTCCTGGTGAACACAGCGGGGACACGCCTGTGTTGCTGCATGCAGAGACTGTGCAGACGACTGTGCGCAGTTGTGTTGGGGCTGTGTGCTCTCCTGTGTGCTCTCATGTGTGCTCTCCTGTGTGCTCTATGTAGTGTGCTCTCCTGTGTGCTCTCATGTGTGCTCTCCTGTGTGCTCTCCCATGTGCTCTATGTAGTGTGCTCTCTGTAGTGTGCTCTCTGTAGTGGGAGCTCTGTTGTGTGCTCTCTGTAGTGTGAGCACTGTAGTATACACCCTGTAGTGTGAGCTCTGTAGTGTGAGCTCTGGAGTGTGACTTGTAGTATGCTCTCTATAGTGTGCTTGATGTAGTGTACACTCTGTAGTGTGCACTCTGTAGAGTGCTCTATGTAGGATGCTCTATGTAGTGTGCTCTCTGTAGTGTACACTCTGTAGTATGCTCTCTGTAGTGTGTGGTTGTGAAGTATTCCGCCACTTTAGAGCAAGGTACGATTAACTGTTCTGGGTTGGTTTCTGAATTAGAGATAATTAGACAGCTTCCAGCATCCAGCGCTGATCCCCTGCCTGCCTGATTTTTGGCTGAATAGAAGTTATGTGAGTCATTTCCATAATCGGATCACCCATCAACCCACTGTCATCTTCAGATTCTATGAAGAGCAAAGAGAGAAAGAGTGCGTAAATCACAGACAAACTGACGGACCCTGCTGCTGACTGCCTGTCTTGTATGTTGGTGATATGATTAAAAGACCAAATATCTATACATTAGTTATTTAGCTGATGCTTTTATCTATA
>NC_083762.1:205000-207500 GCF_963514075.1 Conger conger | reverse complement strand
AGACACACACACTCACACACACACAGACACAGAAACACACACTCTCACTCACACACAGACAGACACACAGAGACACACTCACAAACACACACACACATAAACACACACTCTCACACACACACACACACACACACGCACTCACACTCGCACACACACACACACAGACACAGAAACACACACTCTCACTCACACACAGACAGACACACAGAGACACACTCACAAACACACACACACACAAACACACACTCTCACACACACACACTCACACTCACACACACACAGCGACACACACACAAACACACACTCTCACACACACACAGACAGACAGACACACACACAGAGACACACACGCACACACACAGACACACACACACAGACACACATTCTCACACACACACAGACAGACACACACACACACACGGACACACATGCACACACACGCTCGCACACACACACACAGACACACACACTCACACACAGAAACACACTCACACACACACACAGACACAGGGTTCCCCTTCCTCAGCTCTGTCTTCCTCTGGAGAAATCAGTAAATGTAAAAGTAAATGTCAGACTCACATAGCCGTTTCCAGGATGGGTGGTTCGAGCCCTTTTGGGCTTTTAGTTAACAATATTCACTCATTGATTTCAGCGGCCATTTCCGCACTTTTTATATTTCCTGGCGGTGGAATACAAAGAGACAAAACAGCGAAACATGAACATGATTTCTTTATTTTATTTCCTTTATTATATTTCAGTTTTATTTGGTATCATAATGTGCCTTTTCCACTGCACCCCACCTTCAGCAGCAGGGTGACTGGGCACTTTTTCAGATTTTTATTGTTGTTTGTTATTGCTGTTCTTGCTGGGGTTTTTTTGTTATTATAATTGTTGTTAGGTTATGTTGGTGTAATAAATAAAGGAATAATAATAAATAATGTGATTATTATTATTGTTGTTGTCGTGAATTCTAGTCCTTATTCATGCAGTTTTCTAGGCGGTGGGTCTCCTGGCTGTGTGTGTGTGTGTGAGTGTGTGTGAGTGTGTGTAAGTGTGTGTGTGTAGGTGTGAGTGGGTGTGTGTAGGTGTGTGTGTAGGTGTGAGAGTGTGTGCGTGTGTTGGCGTGTGTAGGTGTGAGTGTGAGTGTGCGTGTGTAGGTGTGTGTGTAGGTGTGTGTGTGTGTGTGTAGGTGTGTGTGTGTGTGTGTGAGTGTGTGGGGGGGTATGTGTGTGTGTAGGTGTGTGTGTGTAGGTGTGTGCGTGTGTGTGTGTAGGTGTGTGTGTTTGTGTGTGTGTGTGTGTGTGTGAGTGTGTGTGTGTAGGTGTGAGTGGGTGTGTGTAGGTGTGTGTGTAGGTGTGAGAGTGTGTGCGTGTGTTGGCGTGTGTAGGTGTGAGTGGGCGTGTGTAGGTGTGTGTGTAGGTGTGTGTGTGTGTGTGAGTGTGTGGGGGGGTATGTGTGTGTGTAGGTGTGTGTGTGTGTGTGTAGGTGTGTGTGTGTGTGTGTGTGTGTGTGTGTGTGTGTGTGTGTAGGTGTGTGTGTTTGTGTGTGTGTGTGTGTCTGTGTGTGTAGGTGTATGTGTGAGTGTGTGTGTGTAGGTGTATGTGTGAGTGTGTGTGTGTGTGTGTGTAGGTGTGTGTGGGTGTTTGTAGGTGTGTGTGTGTTTGTGTGTGTGTGAGTGTGTGTGTGTAGGTGTGTATGTGTGAGTGTGTGTAGGTGTGTAGGTGTGTAGGTGTGTAGGTGTGTGTAGGTGTGTACTCTAACCTGTCGCTCCCTCCTGTCTCCCCCAGGTCGGCCCCTCCCTCCCACGCCAGCCTCCAGCCTCCTGCCCCCAGCCCCCCCTCCCCCCTGCGGCCCCCCCTCCTGTGGCTCCACCCACTCTGGCCCCGCCCCCCCACTCAGGGAGTGCCAGGTGCCCCTGCTGGAGCCCGGCTCCGCCCACACTGTGTTGGAGCCACACCCTCTCCCTGACAACCAGTTCTCCCCAAACTCTGCCCACTCATACCTGCTGCGCTGTGGCCCCGCCCCCCCACCCCCTCCTGCAGGTAAGAGCCCTCCCCCATTTTAACACTCTGTCCCTGTCTGAGTCAACACACTCACACACTCACTCACACACACACACTATGCGTGTATATGTGTGTGTGTGTGAGTGTACACACACACACAGACACTATACTCACTCACTCACACACACACACTCATTCACACACACACACACACACACACACACACGCTACGCACACCCATACACTCACTCACACGCGCATGCACACGCACACACAGGGCAGCCTGTAGCGTCGTGGTTAAGGTAAATGACAGGGACAAGCAAGGTGTAGCCACAATAAGATCCGCACAGCCATTGGGCCCTTGAGCAAGGCCCTTAACCCTGCATTGTTCCAGGGGAGGATTGTCTCCTGCTTAGTCTAATCAACTGTACATCGCTCTGGATAAGAGTGTCTGCCAAATGTCAATAATGTAATGTAATGCACACCCATTCACTCAC
>NC_083762.1:192500-200000 GCF_963514075.1 Conger conger | reverse complement strand
AATAAAATACAACGTTCCACAACGCACACCAAACACCACACACAACACACCAAACACCACACACTGCACACACACACCAAACACCACACACAGCACACCACACACACACCACGCACACCACACACCAAACACCACACACCGCACACCACACACAACACACCAAACACCACACACAGCACATCAAACACCACGCACACCACACACACACACACCAAACACCACACACGCACACCACACACAACACACCAAACACCACACACACACCGCGCACACCACACACAACACACCAAAGACCACGCACACCACACACAACACACCAAAGACCACACACACACCGCGCACACCACACACAACACACCAAAGACCACACACACACCGCACACACCACACACAACACACCAAAGACCACACACAACACACCAAAGACCACACACAATGTTCCGCAAATAATCTGTAATCATAGTGCAGCCCCTCCATCGGATAATCTCGTTAATTGTTTTCAGCATGTAGCTCCAGCCATAGATACATCGTATATAATGAAAAACAATGTCACTGGTGGGTGTTATAATATTTAAAGAGAATAAAGTAGCTATAATGAGTCAATACATGAAAAGCAGTAAGACATCGTACTTCAAAAACATGTCAATACATTTTGAAATGTTCAACTGCAAATTGCAAATTAACCCAAGTAAATTTACCGTTTAGATTACTCAACTAATCAATAAAATGAATGAATGAATCAATCAATCAATCAATCAATCAATAACAATCAATAACATGAATCAATAACAAAAGAATAGTGTTTGGTGTGTGGTGTTTGGTATGCTTTGTGGTCTGCATTGTGTGATGTGTTTAGTGTCTGGTGTGCTGTGTGTGGTGTGTTTGGTGTGTGTGGTGTGTTTAGTGTGTGGTGTGTTTAGTGTGCTGTGTGTGGTGTGTGTGGCGTGTGGTGTGTGTTGTGTGTTGTGTTTGGTGTGTGTGTTGTGTTTGGTGTGTGTGGTGTGTTTAGTGTGTGATGTGTTTAGTGTGCTGTGTGTGGTGTGTGTGGCGTGTGGTGTGTGTTGTGTGTTGTGTTTGGTGTGTGTGTTGTGTTTGGTGTGTGTGGTGTGTTTAGTGTGTGCTGTGTGTGGTGTGTTTAGTGTGTGGTGTGTTTGGTGTTTGGTGTGTGGTGTGTTTGGTGTGTGATGTGTTTAGTGTGTGGTGTGTTTGGTTTGTGGTGTGTTTAGTGTGCTGTGTGGTGTGTGGTGTGTTTGGTGTGTGATGTGTTTAGTGTGTGGTGTGTTTGGTGTGCTGTGTGGTGTGTTTAGTGTGCTGTGTGGTGTGTGGTGTGTTTGGTGTGTGGTGTGTGTGGTGTGTTTAGTGTGTGGTGTGTTTGGTGTGTGATGTGTTTAGTGTGTGGTGTGTTTGGTGTGTGGTGTGTTTAGTGTGCTGTGTGTGGTGTGTTTGGTGTGTGTTGTGTGTTTGGTGTGTGGTGTGTGGTGTGTTTGGTGTTTGGTATACCTGGCTGACACCTGGTGTTTGTGTGCAGGTGTCAAAGACAGTGCAAAATTAGTGGACAGAATGGTAGAGCGTTCTGTAGCTGATCCTGAATGCACACTGTCCTGCCCGTGTGTGGGTTAGCGGTTGAGCTGATTCTGCTTGTGTGTGGGATAGCGGTTGGGCTGATTCTGCTCGTGTGCGGGATAGCTGTTGGACTGGAACTGCTCGTGAGTGGTTTAGCGATATTTGCTGATTTGCTGATTTGACCTTTTAGCTAACAGTTTGAAAAGGTAGTGCAAGGCAAACAAAAATGGCTGCTGATGGGGAAAACGCAGAGAGAACAACAGTAACATCATTTGGCTGTTACAATATACTTTAATCAATGTGGAGTGGAGAGAACAACACCTGCCCACATGACGACGACGAGGAATGTAATATTTTTTACCTTAAATAAATCACAGGCAAGCAATTTTTCAGCTTGCATTATGAGACCTACATCCATTTGTATTAAACAGGTGTTGGTGGTGAACCAAATGGAATGTTCATTTAAAATTGTTTGACAGTAACTGTTTGCTGTAAACATAGTTTGCCATGAACGTTGCTGTCCTGAACGTTTGTCTGCTCTCTTTCAGGTCCTCCCAACCACCACAGCCAGTCCACCCTGCGGCCCCCCCTGCCCCCCCCACACACACACTCCTCTGCCAACTCTCTGAACCGCGGAACCCTGCGCCGAAGCCCCGCCTTGGGCGCCCCCGGCGACGGCCCCTCCCCCCCTGAATCTGTGCAGCTGCAGGACAGCTGGGTGCTCAACAGCAGCGTGCCCCTGGAAACCAGGTGGGCTCACCTGTACTCACAAGCCTCCCTGCTGACAGTTTAGGGTGCACTGAGTGCTTGGATGCAGTGCTGACTGAAGGGCCTCCACACCTCACTCATAAAGTGCAATAGGCTGAATCACACTGGACCACATTCTAACTGGGATATTTAGTTTGAAAAGTTGTCTGTTTATTTAATCTGTATATTGCTCTTCAAGCTTTTTCTTTTGATGCATTCACTGCCATTCAGACATTCCCAGATGCAGTGACTGTCAGACCAAGTTAAGTATAATTCAGAATGTGGCGATGTTACCTAGATTTGGTATGCTGTTAATATTGTTTTCCTGACATGTGGGCCTCTTTTGAATAATATGTCCTATGTCCATGTCTGTTTAAATGTACTACTAGGGCCCAGTTCTGGAAGTATTGCTCAAGCAGATCCAGGTGTTGCTGTAACCATTACATTACATTACGTTACATTACATTACACTACATTAATGGCATTTGGCAGAGCGACGTACAACAAAGTGCCTACCCATAACCAGGGATAAGTGCGCTGAAAGACCCTAGAGGGAAGTACAATTTCAACTGCTACCTGTACAACAAAGATAAGGACCAGGGTCTATTAGAATTTTTTTTCTTTTTTATAAATAAACAAACAAACAACAAAGCAAAAGTTACCAAACTTAACTAGCCAAACACTGCTTACCTAGCCAAACTAAAAATACCGATACACAAAGAAAATCACAAAGACAACAAGTTAAGGTTCACAGGGAGGTAGGGAGGGACAGGGAGAGGTGCTGCTTGAAGAGGTGTGTCTTCAGTTTGCGCTTGAAGGTGGGGAGAGATTCTACAGTTCTGACCTCAACGGGGAGTTCATTCCACCACCGTGGAGCCAGAACAATGTCTTAGGTATTGTAAAGTAAGGGACATTACTTTTGGTCTCTTAAAAAGTGGGAGGCACATATACAAACTGTTGTAATTCCTACACCGTTCACCTGATTTGTATGTAAATTCCCTCAAATTAAAGCTGAAAGTCTGCAGTTAAAGCATATCTTGATCGTTTCATTTCAAATCCATTGTGGTGGTGTATAGAGCCAAAAAGAGGAGAATTGTGTCGATGTCCCAATATTTATGGACCTGACTGTAGACAGCGTTAGTGCTGCTCCAGTCCACTGCAGCACCCTCTCAGCACTGGACCCATAACTCTCCCGGGGATAAATATTTAATTTCACATTTCAGAGCTAAAGTAGAGACCCCCTCATTGTGTCTTTGTGTCACAGCCCAACACCCAGAAGAGCTTTCACTCTTTTTAATAATAAATATCAGTCGGTCATACAGACAGGGCGGTCTGTGTCTGTGATACAGACAGGGCAGTCTATAATTTGAGTCTGTGATACAGATAGGGTGGGCTGTGTCTGTGATACAGACAGGGCAGTCTGTAATATGAGTCTGTGATACAGACAGGGAGGTCTGTAATATGAGTCTGTGATACAGACAGGGCGGTCTGTAATATGAGTCTGTGATACAGACAGGGCGGTCTGTAATATGAGTCTGTGATACAGACAGGGAGGTCTGTAATATGAGTCTGTGATACAGACAGGGCGGTCTGTAATATGAGTCTGTGATACAGACAGGGAGGTCTGTAATATGAGTCTGTGATACAGACAGGGCGGTCTGTAATATGAGTCTGTGATACAGACAGGGTGGGCTGTGTCTGTGATACAGAAAGGGCGGTCTGTAATATGAGTGTGATACTGACAGGGCGGTCTGTAATATGAGTGTGATACAGACGGGGCGGTCTGTAATATGAGTGTGATACTGACAGGGCGGTCTGTAATATGAGTGTGATACTGACAGGCGGTCTGTAATATGAGTGTGATACTGACAGGGCGGTCTGTAATATGAGTGTGATACTGACAGGGCGGTCTGTAATATCAGTGTGATACTGACAGGGCGGTCTGTAATATCAGTGTGATACTGACAGGGCGGTCTGTAATATGAGTGTGATACTGACAGGGCGGTCTGTAATATGAGTGTGATACTGACAGGGCGGTCTGTAATATCAGTGTGATACTGACAGGGCGGTCTGTAATATCAGTGTGATACTGACAGGGCGGTCTGTAATATGAGTGTGATACTGACAGGGCGGTCTGTAATATGAGTGTGATACTGACAGGGCGGTCTGTAATATGAGTGTGATACAGACAGGGCGGTCTGTAATATGAGTGTGATACTGACAGGGCGGTCTGTAATATGAGTGTGATACTGACAGGGCGGTCTGTAATATGAGTGTGATACTGACAGGGCGGTCTGTAATATGAGTGTGATACTGACAGGGCGGTCTGTAATATGAGTGTGATACTGACAGGGCGGTCTGTAATATGAGTGTGATACTGACAGGGCGGTCTGTAATATGAGTGTGATACTGACAGGGCGGTCTGTAATATGAGTGTGATACTGACAGGGCGGTCTGTAATATGAGTGTGATACAGACAGGGCGGTCTGTAATATGAGTGTGATACTGACAGGGCGGTCCGTAATATGAGTGTGATACTGACAGGGCGGTCTGTAATATGAGTGTGATACTGACAGGGCGGTCTGTAATATGAGTCTGATGCAGCACCCAGGCCCGCTCTGCTCATAGTAGCAGAACTCTACTGTGGAACTGCAGCCTCCCCGAGTCGTCACGGTAACTGCACAACTGTGGCCTCCCCTAATTGTCATGGTAACAGAAGTATATAGTGGAATTGTGGCATCCCCTAATCGTCAAGGTAACAGGAGAACTGAGGTTTCCCCTAGTCGTCACGGTAACAGAAATGTCCTGTGGCTCAATGGTTTCTGCATCTCTGGCTCAGAGAACAATCAGGATTAAGGCTTCCTGTGAGCTAACTTCTCCCTTTCTCACTCTCTCACCCCCTCCCCCTCTCCCTCTCTCTCACCCTCCTCCCCCCTCCCTCTCTCCCTCTCTCACCCTCCTCCCCCCTCCCTCTCTCCCTCTCTCACCCTCCTCCCCCTCCCTCTCTCCCTCTCTCACCCTCCTCCCCCTCCCTCTCTCCCTCTCTCCCTCCTCCCCCTCCCTCTCTCCCTCTCTCTCCCCCCCATGCCCCGCCCTCTCTCCCTCTCTCTCCCCCCCGTGCCCCGCCCTCTCTCCCTCTCTCCCTCTCTCTCACCCTCCTCCCCCCACCCTCTCTCCCTCTCTCTCACCCTCCTCCCCCCTCCCTCTCTCCCTCTCTCTCACCCTCCTCCCCCCTCCCTCTCTCCCTCTCTCCCTCCTCCCCCTCCCTCTCTCCCTCTCTCTCCCCCCCATGCCCCGCCCTCTCTCCCTCTCTCTCCCCCCCGTGCCCCGCCCTCTCTCCCTCTCTCCCTCTCTCTCACCCTCCTCCCCTCTCTCTCACCCTCCTCCCCCCACCCTCTCTCCCTCTCTCTCACCCTCCTCCCCCCTCCCTCTCTCCCTCTCTCTCACCCTCCTCCCCCCTCCCTCTCTCCCTCTCTCCCTCCTCCCCCTCCCTCTCTCCCTCTCTCTCCCCCCCGTGCCCCGCCCTCTCTCCCTCTCTCCCTCTCTCTCACCCTCCTCCCCTCTCTCTCACCCTCCTCCCCCGTCCCTCTCTCCCTCTCTCTCACCCTCCTCCCCCCTCCCTCTCTCCCTCTCTCTCCCCCGTGCCCCGCCCTCTCTCCCTCTCTCTCACCCTCCTCCCCCCTCCCTCTCTCCCTCTCTCTCACCCTCCCCCCTCCCTCTCTCCCTCTCTCACCCTCCTCTCCCCTCCCTCTCTCCCTCTCTCCCTCCTCCCCCCTCCCTCTCTCCCTCTCTCTCCCCCCCGTGCCCCGCCCTCTCTCCCTCTCTCTCACCCTCCTCCCCCCTCCCTCTCTCCCTCTCTCTCACCCTCCTCCCCCTCCCTCTCTCCCTCTCTCACCCTCCTCCCCCCTCCCTCTCTCCCTCTCTCCCTCCTCCCCCCTCCCTCTCTCCCTCTCTCTCACCCTCCTCCCCCCTCCCTCTCTCCCTCCTCCCCCCTCCCTCTCTCCCTCTCTCTCCCCCCCGTGCCCCGCCCTCTCTCCCTCTCTCTCACCCTCCTCCCCCCTCCCTCTCTCCCTCTCTCTCACCCTCCTCCCCCCTCCCTCTCTCCCTCTCTCCCTCCTCCCCCTCCCTCTCTCCCTCTCTCTCCCCCCCGTGCCCCGCCCTCTCTACAGGCACTTCCTGTTTAAGACATCGTCGGGGTCCACGCCCCTGTTCAGTAGCTCCTCCCCCGGGTACCCTCTGACGTCAGGCACGGTGTACTCACCCCCCCCGCGGCTCTTACCCAGAAACACCTTCTCCCGCAGCGCCTTCCAGCTCAACAAGCCGTCCAAGTACTGCAGCTGGAAATGCGCTGCTGTCTCCGCCATCGCGGCTGCTGCCCTGCTCGCCATTCTGCTGTCCTACTTCATTGGTAAGGAGCTGATCTGAGCTGATCTGAGCTGATCTGAGCTGATCTGAGCTGATCTGAGCCGATCTGAGCTGATCTGAGCCGATCTGAGCTGATCTGAGCTGATCTGAGCTGATCTGAGCCGATCTGAGCTGATCTGAGCTGATCTGAGCTGATCTGAGCTGATCTGAGCCGATCTGAGCTGATCTGAGCTGATCTGAGCCGATCTGAGCTGATCTGAGCTGATCGGGGGCTTTGGGCTGATATACGAATAAACATCGAAGGGGCATGAACTCTTGTTTGCTCTCTCATGGTAGGCTAGCTAACTAACTAGCGAGTGAGTTTGGCAGAACAACGTTGCACAGCAACCAACTGCCAGTATTCACTAGTATGGGGGAACTACTTTCTTGTAAATTATTCTTGTAATGAAATTGTTTAAAATAAACTGTTTTAATTGGATTGTAAATGGTAAATGGTTGGCATTTATATAGTGCCTTTATCCAAGCGCTGTACAATTGATGCTTCTCATTCACCCATTCATTCACCCATTCATACATACTAACGGTGATTGACTGCCATGCAAGGCACCAACCAGCTCGTCAGGAGCATTTGGGGGTTAGGTGTCTTGCTCAGGGACACTTCCACAGCCCGGGCGGGGGATCGAACCGGCAACCCTCCCACTGCCAGACGACTGCTCTTACTGCCTGAGCCATGTCGCCCCTTTTGTGTCTGTAATATCTATATTATTATGTTTGTTTTATAAAAGCAATAACTCACTCCAGCATGATGTGCATTGGGCTTAGCTG